>NW_007059698.1:830384-871551 GCF_000164805.1 Carlito syrichta
GGATAGCCGGAGCCCAGCAGGTCAAGGCTGCGGTGGCTGGGAGCGGCCACTGCACTCCAGTCTGGGCGACAGAGTGAGACTCCAACTCAAAAAAAGAAGGTCAAACTTCACCTGCATGCAACCTACTTATGTAGTCAACCCTCACTTGTATCCCACATCTCTTCAGTAAAATACAAAATAAAAAATAATGAAAAACAAAGCACTAAAAAAAGACAATGATGGTTAATATATATTGATAAGGGGATCAATCCAATAAGAAGACATAACTATTTTAATTATATGTGCAATTAATACCAAAGCTCCCAGCTTTGTAAAACAAATTCTACTAGAGAGAGAGAGAGAGAGAGAGAGCGAGAGAGAGAGCAATACAATAATAGTTGGTGACTTCAACACTTCACTGACAGTAATAGACAGGTAATCAAAGCAGGAAATCAGCAAAGAAACATTGGAGTTAAACTACACCACAGAGCAAATGGAATTAATAGACATCTACAGAATATTCCACTCCAAAACTATGGAATAAACATAGCTCATGGAACTTTCTCCATGACAGATCATATGGATAGGCCACAAATCAAGTCTTCATAAATTAAAAAAAATCCAACTTATATCAAGCCCCTCCTCAGACCATAGTGGAATATAACTAGAAATTAACTCCAAGAAGAACTCGCAAAACAAAACGAAAACATGGAATTTAAACAATCTGCTCCTGAATGATTTTGGGGTGGACAACGAAATCAAGATAGAAATTTTAAAATTCCTCAAAATGCACGACAGCAATGAAACAAGTTATCAAAACCTCTAGGATGCAGCCAAAGTTTTGTTCAGAGAAAACATTATTTTTTTTCAGGGAAAAATTTATTGCACTTTAGACCTATACAAATAAGACTGAAAGATCACACTTTGGCAACCTAATGTCATACCTCAAGGAACTAGAAAACATAAAGAAACCAAACCCAAAAATATCAAAAGAGAAAAAATAATAAATATCAGAACAGAACTAAATGAAATTGAAATAAAAAAATAAAATAAAAGGAATCAATGAAACAAAAAGTTGTTTCTATGAAAAAATAAAATTGATAGACCACTGGCTAGATTAAATGAGAAATGAAGAGAGAAGATTAAAATGAGTTCAATCAGGTGTGCAAATGGAGACACTACAGCTGATACAATGGAAATACAAAAGATCATTCGAGATTATTATGAATACCTTTATGCAAATAAACTAGCCAACCTAGAAGAAATGGATCAATTCTTGAACCAGGAACCAAACTTGAAGCAGGAACCAAACTTGAAGCAGGAACAAATAGAAATCCTGAAGAGACCAATAACTAGTAGTGAGATTGCAACAGTAATTAGCAGTCTCCCAACAACAACAACAAAAATGTCCAGGACCTGAGGGACTCACAGCTGAATTATAAGACTTTCAAAGAGGAACTGGTACCAATTCTACTGAAGCTATTCCATAAGATTAAAGAGGCAGGAATTCTCCCTAACTCATTCTATGAAGCCCGTATTACACTGATACCAAAGCTAGGAAAAACACAACAAAAAAAGAAAACTACAGACCAATATCCCTGATGAACATAGATGCAAAAATTCTCAACAAAATATTAGCAAAACAAATGAAACAGCGTGTTAAAAAAATTGACCATGATCAAGTGGGTTTTATCTCAGGGATGCAAGGCAACATATGCAAGTCAATAAACATGATCTGCCACATAAAAAGACTTTAAAACAAAAATCCTATGATCATTTCAGTAGACATAGAAAAGGCATTTGATAAAATTCGGCATCCCTTTGTGATAAAAACTCTCATCAAAAAAGACAGAGAGAAAACATTCCTTAAAATAAAAAATATTAAAAAATCATATACAACAAATGCACAACCAATGTCATCCTGAATGAAGAAAAGTTGAATGCATTCCCCCTCAGAACTGGAACAAGGAAAGGTCGTCCACCTTCACCACTTCTATTCAACATAGCACTAAAGTCCTAACCAGAACTATCAGTTAGGAGAAAGAAAGAAAGGAAGGGAGGGAGGGAGGAGGGAGAAAAAAGGGCATTCAAATTGGAAAAAAAGAAATAAAACTATCTCTGTATGCCAACAATATGCTCTTATACCTAGAGAATCCTGAAGAAGCCTCCAAAAGACTGTTGGTCTTGATAAGTGAATTTGGTAAAATCTCAGAATATAAAATCAACACATGCAAATCAGTAGCACGGCTAAACACCAATAGCAATCCAGCTGAGACTCAAACAAGAACTCAATTCTATTTACAGAGCAACCAACAAGTTAAAACACCTAGGCATATATTTAATCAAGGAATTGAATGATCTCTAAAGAAGAACTACAAAACACTGAGGAAAGAAATTGTAGAGAACACAAACAAATGGAGAAACATCCCATGCTCATGGATTGGAAAATCAACAGTGTTAAAACGACCGTATTACCCAAAGTAATCTATAGATTCAATGCAATTTCTATTAAAGTACCAATGTCATTTTTCACAGAATTAGAAAAAAAAAATCCTAAAATTCATATGGAATCAAAAAAGAGCCAGAATAGCCAAAGGAATCCGAAGCATTGAGAATAAAGCCGAAGGACACATTACCTGACTTCAAATTATGCTAAAAGACTGAAATAACCAAAACAGCATGGTACTGATACAAGAGCAGACATGTGGACCAATGGAACAGAATAGAAAATCCAGAAATAAACCCAAATATCTACAACCAGTTGATCTTTGACAAAGCAGACAGAAACATACACTAGGGAAAGACACCCTATTCAACAAATGGTGCTAGGAAAATTGGATAGCTACATGCAGGAAATGAAACTTGATTTCTATTTCTCACCATATACAAAAATTAACTCAAGATGTATTAAAGACTTAAGTGTCATACCTAAAACCAAAAAAATACAAGAAGAAAACCTAGAAAAACCTCTTCTTGATATTGGCCTAGGGAAATAATTTATTGCTAAAATCCCAAAAGCAAGTGCAATAAAAACAAAATAAATAAAATAAATAAGTGGTACTTAAACTACAAAGCTTCTGCACAGCAAAAAGAAATAATCAACAGAACAAACAGGTGACCTACAGAATGAGAGAAGATACTTGCAAACTATACTTCTGACAAAGAACTAATGTCTAGTATCTACAAAGAACTCAAACAAATGAGCTAGAAAAAAGCAAATGACCTTGTTAAAAAGAGGGCAAATGACATGAATGGACATCTCTCAAAAGTAGATATACAAATGGCCCACTAACATATGAAAAATGTTCAACATGGCTAATCATCAGGGAAATGTAAATTAAAGCCACAATGTGATACCGCCTCACACCAGTCAGAATGGCCATCATTAAAAAAAACAAAAAACGATAGATACTGGCATAGATGCAGTGAAAAGGAAATGCTTGTACACTGTTGGTGGGAGTGTAAATTAGTACAGCCTTTATGGAAATTGGTATGGAGAGTGCTCAAAGAACTAAAACTAGATCTACCATTTGATCCAGCAATCCCACTACTAGGTATCTACCCTAAGGAATATAAGGAACATAGGTCATTATTTTAAAAAGACACCTGCACTCACATGTTCATTGCAGCACAACTCACAATTGCAAAGATGTGGAATCAATCTAAATGCCCATCAACTGATCAGTGGATAATAAAAATGTGATACACACACACACACACACAAACACACACACACAATGGAATGCTATTCAGTCATCAAAAAGAATGAAATAATGTTTTTCTGCAGCAACTTGGATGGAGTTGGAGAACATCATCCTTAGTGAACTAACACAGGAAGAGAAAACCAAGCACTGCATGTTCTCACTTATAAATGGGAGCTTCACTAAGGATCTTTCAAGGCATATAGAATGGTATAACGGACATTGGAGACTCAGAAGAGGGAGGAGAAGAAGAGATAGAGGGAGAAAAAAATCACCTATTGGATAACAATGTGTTCAGGTGGGAGTGGTGGGTACACTTCAAGTCCAGACTTCTTGGCTACTATACAATGCAACCATGTACCAAAAACTGTTGTACCCCCTAAAGCTATTGAAATGAAAAAAGGAAAGAATGCAACTAGCCAAATAAAACAAACAAATAGACAAAATACTCTCAGTTAATACCCCAGAGATTCTGTATTCATGAAATAAGAACAGAATGCTATGTAAATGAAGAGAAGTATTAGTCAGAGAACTCTTGAATGGGCTGTACATGGCAGCTCACACCTGTGTCTTCAGCATTTGGGAAAGCTGAGACAGGATGATTGCTTGGGTCTAGGAGTTCAAGACCAACCTGGGCAACATAGTGAGACCTTTACCCCCCCATTTTTTAAAAATTAGCTAGGCATGGTGGCATGTCCTGTAGGTAGTCTCAGTTACACAGGAAATTGAAGTGGGAGAGTCACTTACAGCCCAGAGTTCAAGGCCATAGTGAGCTATGAAATACCATGGCACTCCAGCCTGGGCAACAAAGTGAGAGACGCTGTCTTTTAAACAAACAAAAACAATGGAGCGTAAATTTAAGAGTTGAATAGAAAGCTTAGAAAACAAGGCCAATAAATCAGAGTGTAGGGAAAAAAGCTCTAAAGAGAATTTGGTAAGAAAGTGGGAAATTAGAGGATCAATCCTGGAGTTTAATGTCTAACAAATTTTACAAAGAAAGAATAGATAACACTGAAAGGAGAAATTATCAAATAAATCATACAAGAGAATTTCCTGGGACATGACTTTCTGGATTGCAGTGCACCCACGTGAGCAATAAATGAGAAGACCCACACAGGACCCATCATTATGAAATTTTAGGACATTACAAACCAAGGGAAGCTTCAAATAACTTTTTTTTTTCTGAGTTGGAGTCTCACTCTATCGCCCAGACTGGACCACTGCAGCCTTGACCTGCTGGGCTCCGACAATCCTTCCACTCAGTCGTCCAAGTAGCTGGAACTACAGGCGCGTGCTACCATGCCCAGCTAATTTTTTGATTTATTGTAGAGATGAGGTCTCGCCAAGTTGCCCAGGCGGGTCTCGAACCCACGGGCTCAGGCAATCCACTCACCTCAGCCTCCCAAAGCACGGAATTACAGGCTGAGCCACCGAGCCCGGCTACTTTTTTTTTGAGTTGGGACTTCACTCTGTAACCCAGGCTGGAGTGCAGTGGCATGCTCACCATTCCCCCCACCCCCGCCCCCCTCCATCATCAACCTGCTGGACTCAGGCGATCATTCTGCCTCAGCCCTCCAAGGAGTCAGAACTAAGGCACGTGTTACCACATTCAGCTAATTTTCTACTTACTATAGAGACAAGGTCTCACCAAGTTGCCCAGACTAGTCTCGAACTTGTGGGCTCAGGCAATCCACTCGCCTCAGTCTCCTAAAGTGCTGGGATTATAGGCTGAGCCACTGGGCCCGGCCTCTTTTGAAGAAAAAGTTGTTTTGGAATCAGAATGGCCCTGGAAACCAGAGGATAGGGGAAAGTTCTAAGGAAAATAATTTCAAACCTGGAATTTGACAACCAGTTTTTTAAGTGTGGGAGTAGGATAAAGACATTTTGGTTTTTTTTTTTTTAAGTTCAATTGCTATTGTCATAGTCTTTAACTGTTATATGTTTACACACTTGTTAAAGAAGGGAGCTTTCATTTGTGTAATTTGGGAGACAAACTGAGACTCTCAGCCTTTGATCAGTCAGTAGTGACATATGCCAATTTCCCTCTAGTTAGTTTGGGAGCTTGACTTCATATTCTATTAAATACTGGTGACATATCTGGCCTACAATGTGACAGATGACCTTTCTGAAGATCATGGCACCTAATAGATCATTTAACTTGAGCAGCTCTGACACATGACCAAACTCCTTAAGCATTAGAAAAACATCATGCAAGTCAATGCCATGTTGAATTCAGCTGTCATCTCCAATGAATGTCCACAGCTGCCATTGGCAGCTTTGAATATTGTTGCCAATGATGCTGAGGACAGGGAGTATTTCTGGAGGATAGTCCAAATTCATCTCATGATACGTAAACAAAATCTAGACAAGAAAACAAAGGATACCCAAAGAGCATCTTTCTTTCCTCTTGGCCTTATAGTACAATTACTAAACTTTTAAAAAATGACTCTTTGAGATACTAACTAGTAACTTAAATAAAATAAATAAAAAAACTTGCTAATATTTGAAACAAAGACTTATTCAGTAAAACTTTATTGAAAGAACAAGCAGCAAGATGACTAGCTGATTATTGCTATGACTGGGACAGCAATAGACACCTTACTCACAGACTCATTCACTTATTTATCTACTTAACAAATAGTTGTTGAGTGCCAATATTGTGCCATTGACCTAGACACTGGAGGTTCAGTGGTGAGCATAGACTGTATGTGCCCTCATGGATTATGGGATTGAATGGAGCAGAGAAATATTTATTAATCCAATAATCTCATAAAGAAAAATAAAATCATGAGTATGCTAAATGCTACAAAAGACAGGTGTCTTATGTTTTGAGGTGGTGGTGAAATTGTGAGTTGAGGATGACTGGAAGTTAAATGTGGTCAAAGAGATGTGAAAGAAACATTCAAAGCAGAGAATGGTGTATGCCAGGGCTGTGTAAAGAGAAAAAGGCAGGTGCATTCTCAGGCTGGGAGAAAAACAATGCGGCACAGTGCTGTATAAGGCTGGAGAGGAGAGGGGCCAGATTTTGTAGTCTTGTCATGCATATTCAAACATTTTGTTTTTATCCCTAAGCAAGAAGCCATTAAAGAATTTAAGTAGGTGGATGACTTGATCAGATTTGAGTCCCAAAAAGATTATTCTCCCATATAAAGAATGGGGATTGAAAGGTCAAAGCAGATGTGAATGGACAAGTTAGGAAGTTTTCCCAGTAGTTCTGATGAGATGTAGGTCTCTTGAATTAGAGTGGTAGAGAGGAGAAGGTAAGAAGTAGATGAATTCATGAGATAATTAGAAAGTAATGGTGTTTGATAGTGGACTGGAAAAAGATATTTAGATGCAAAATGATTGAAAATGGGGGGAAAGAGAAAGGAGCTATTAAGGATGATCAGTTTCCACATTTCCAGCTTGCATAGCAATGGCTGATGAAGTCATTCACTAAATTAGGGAACACTGACAAAGGACTGTCTTTGGAGAGGAAGACTGTGAGTTTGGCCTGAAATCCTAGTTTTCCATGAACTCTTGGGTCTGTGGGTCTAGTACTTAAAAGAGAAGTCTAGACTACAGACACAAAATACCAAATTAGGTGTCATCTCTCTCTATATAGATGGTAATGGAAGGTAAGTTGCTGTGGTAGACAGAATAATAGCCTTCCAAGGATGTCCAAGTCCTAATTTCTAGAACCTGTAAATGTGTTATTTTATATGAAAAAGGGAAAATAAGATAGCAGATGGAATTAAAGTTGTCAATTTGCTGACTATAAAATAGAGAGGCCATCCTAGATTATCTAGGTCACAATGTATTCATAAATGTCCTTAAACGTGGAAGAGAAAGGCAGAAGGGTCAGTATTGGAGTGACACAATGTAAGAAAGACTTACTGGTTGTTGCTGGCTTGTAAAATGGAAGGAAGCCTCTGGTCAAGGATAGAAGCAGCTCTAGAAACTGGAAAAGGCAAGAAAATATTAGATTTCCCCCCTAAGTCTCCCAAAAGGAACACAACCCTTCTGAAACCCTGATTAGAGCCTAACCCAGTGAGACCCATTTCAGAATTCTGATTTCTAGAACTATAAGGTAAAATTGTTTCATTTTAAGTTAGTTTGTGATAATTAGTTACAGCGACAATAGAAAACAAATGCAACTACCTTGAACAAAGTTAAGGACAGAGAGGGCTTAAAACATAATGGAGAAACTGCACTGTGTCATGGCCACTTGCAGAAGGAGAAACAAATGGGACAGGGAAGGAAGAGAAGTTAAGCCAGGAGAATGCAGAGTTCTTGAATGCAAGAGAAGATAATCTTTTAAGAAGTCAAATACTACTATCACAGAAACAAAGAACTGAGTACCACATTTTCTCACTCATAAGCGGACCCTGAACAATTATCATAATACTGCAAGAAAGGGATTGGCAGTAGTGGGAAACTGCCAGTGAGGGAAGGGGGAGGTAGGACACTTCATCAATAAGAGTACCTGATCTCAAACCAGGTGAAGTGAGAACCAGAGTGAGGTCCATACTTTACCTGTACAATGATCATTTGTATACCTAACCTTGAAATGTACCCCATATCTTTAAAATACAAATTAAAAAAAAAAGAAGTCAAATGGGGTGTGGTGACTCATGCCTGTAATCCCAGCAGTTTGGGAGGCTGAGATGGAAGTACTGCTTGAGGTCAGGAGTTGCCATATAGTGAGACCCCCATCTCTACAAAACATAAAGAGAATTAGATGGGTGTGCACACACCTATATCTCCAGCTATTCAGGAGGCTAAGACAGGAAGATCACTTGAGCCTAGGAGTTTGAGGCTGCAGTAAGCTATGATTGCACCACTGTACTCCATTCTGGATGACAAAGACCCTGTTTCTGAAAAAAGAAAAGAAAAAAAAAGAGAAAAGAAATAGTCAATCTGAGAAGTACTCACTGGATTGGATGATAGGAACTCGTAACTGGTGTCTTCAGTGAGAGTTATTTTGTTGGACTGAGGGGTACAGAGTCCAGATTGGAGTGGCATGTGGTGTGAGTGGGTGCTGGAGAGGCAAAGATAGAGACTATGGACAACGCTTTGAAGAAATTTGCTTGTGAATTGGAAGGAAAAAGTACAAAAATAATTAACTTGGAAGAACGTTGTTTCTAAAAGAACCTTGGCCCTATTGACAAATTGGGTCAAATCCTTGTTGTTAACTCTTTTGGACAGATAAACATATAATTTCCTGAGTTTAATTTTGTACAGGTACATCAAACTTATTTTTTCCTAAAGGTTAAAGGGTCATCAAGTGAGTAGGACATTATTTGATTGGATCCTTTAAAGCCCATATCTGAAGAATCACACAGTTCTTTGGGTACCTACTCTGAATTGATACAATGTGATTTTTATAAATGGTACTGTATGGTCTCTCATATAAGAATCTGGAAAGGTGAGACTACAGTGGACTCCAGGGGACTTTCAAAGCGTGTTCTAATTCTGCCTATGCCATTTAATCTAGAACAGTGACCAAACAATAATTGAACTGTGTGGTTCCATGAAGTTGCCCCTTACTCAAGTATCATCTGCCTACAGGAATTCTAATCACATTCTTTGAAATCTTGAAGCAGGTGCCCATCAAATCATGTTAAAATATTTCACAATGAAGAAAAATATGACAGAATGTCTGCATTCTAATGTGGTTGACGTGACGTTTCAGAAACCTAATGGGAAATACAGTCTAAACCTTGTTTCTAAGCTTTGAAGAAAAGGATTGCTTTTTTGATTGGGTGCATGTGTTGAGTCTCAGAGGTATGAAGACTGTTTCTCTTACCACCATTCTCAAGATCTTCTGTGTTGAATTGGCTTTTCAGGTGTGCCCCAAATGCTGAATTATGTGGAATGTGATTTATTTTATTGCTTTAATAATACACTGTGTAGTTTGGGGAGAAGGATATGGAGAAGGTCTTGTAAAGTAAATTAAAAGCAAACTTTCACACTTGATCACACATGTAAAAATGAGAATAATTCAATGATGAGACATATGCTTTATTAGAGGTCCATATTCTCATTGTGGTTATTAAATTTTTTAGTATTTTAATAAGAGCGCTATCCTCCCAGCACAGTTTTTCCATCTGTCTGATGCTGCTTTAAAGTTATAGTTCAGATCTCATGTCACCTCATTCTGGACTTAAGGGCTGCTTCCAGCCTTACACATTTTAAGCTATTCCTAGCAAAGCAAGTTGAACTATAAAGAGCAATGGCTTTAAGTTTTATTTTTAAATGAATTAGTAGGACATAAATATCTTACAAAAACCACTAATAAAATAAAATTAATGTTTGCCTTGGTTTATCCTCTTCTTAATTCTGCTCTTTGTTCCAGAGCATTAAAAAATTGATATCAGTTTGGGTTTTGTCCTAAAATTTTTAGTTCATTTGCATATATTGGGTGCCTATCAAACTATGTTGATTTGCTTAGTGCATGTGGTTCCTTTCACATGCGAGTCTAAATTGCATGTAGTATTTTGAACCTTTCTTCTATCACACAATATGTTTTGACTATATTGTCATGTTATCTTACATAGTTTAACTTCAGTCCATATTATACCATAGTATTGAAGTAATGTATTTTATTTAGTATTCTCCCACTGATGGACATTTTAGCTGTTTAAAATTTTTCACATTGTAAACAATGTTGAAGTAGATGTCTTGTATGCATTGCTTGTACATGTGCAAAAACGTTTCCTTGGGATTGATATCTTCAAGTAGAATTGTTGGGTCAAAGAATAGATTTGTTTAAAAAATCTATTTTAATAAATACTTCCAAAGAGGAAATTAATTTTATAAAACGTTTTTTCTGATTAAGAATGAGCAGATATGTTAAAATAAAAATAGAGGAACTTGGATACATGATGAGAGTGGATTCTGAAGTTTAGCAAGTATTTTAACTTCTTTTTTTTTCAATATTTGCGTTTTATATTTTAAATGCTTTATGTTTTTAAAAGCAGTATCAAAATTGCATAAGTTTTTTAAAATACAGAAAGGTGGCTGGGCTCAGTGGCTCAGCCTGTAATCCCAGCACTTTGGGAGATCGAGGTGAGTAGATTGCCTGAGCTCACAGGTTCCAGACCAGCCCGGGCAACTCAATGAGTCCTCATTTCTAGTTCCAGCCACTTGGAAGACTGAGGCAGAAGGATCTCCAGAGCCCAGCAGGTCGACAGTGGGGTGGCTGTGAGCATTCCACTGCCTTCCAGCCTGGGCAACAGAGTGAGACTCCAACTCAAAAAAAAAAAGATACAGAAAGGTGTTAATAAGAAAGTAAAAACTTCATTATTTTGCTCTCCAAGGGCAAATAAATTTATATATATGTGTGTGTGTGTACATACATATCTGTATACATACGAATATACTTAAATGCATTTTCTTTTTAATTTCTTTTTTACATCCCATTGGAAGAACGCCATAGATGTGATGAACATAGTGGCTTGTTTAGAATGTTGTTTTCCTCATGATACCTTTTTGCACAATGACTTTGAAGCAATGCAACATGATTCTTCAAAACATCTAAAGATTGCCAAATGTGGACAGAAAACAAGAGAAACTAGTGTCTACTTGGGCATAAATTCATCTTGATTATAATGTACTTGAACAAGTAGAATATCATTGGTTTTAAAAGTTCATATTAACAACAATACTAAAAATAATAAAGGGCATTATTGTTTTAACTTCTTTTAAAAATAAGCTTTACTTTTTCTAGCAGTTTTAGGCTTGCAGCAAAATTGAGAGGAAATTGTAGAGTGTTCCCATATACTACCTGCCTTCACACTTGCACATTGGCCATTATTGACATTCTTCATCAGAACGGCATGTTTGTTATAACCGATGAACCTACTTACCATACCTTATTCACCCAGAGTTCATCATTTGTATTAGGGCTTACTTTTAGTGTGTACATTCCATGAGTTTGGACATATTTATAATAATATATATCCACCATTATCATATCATACAGAGTATTTTCTTTTGTGTGTGTGTGTGTGTTTTGGAGTCTTACTCCATCGCCCAGACTGGAGTGCAGTGGCACGCTCCCGGCCACCGCAGCCTCGACCTGCTGGGCTCCGGCAATCCTTCCGCCTCAGCCTTCCGAGTAGCCGGAATCACAGGCGCGAGCTACCACATCCGGCTAATTTTTGGTAGAGATGATGTCTCGCCAAGTTGTACAAGCGGGTCTCGAACCCTCAGGCTCAGGCAATCCACTCACCTCAGCCTCCTCCCAAAATGCTGGGATTATAGGCTGAGCTACTGAGCCCAGCAAGTATTGTCACTGCTCTGAAAATCCTCTGAACTCCACCTATTCATCCCTCCCTCCCCTCAACCCCTGGCCACCACTGATCTTTTTATTGTTTTCATAGTTTTGCCTTTTCCAGAATGTCCTATAGTTGAAATCATGTAGTATGTAGGCTTTCCAGATTCAGCAGCATGTATTTAAGGTTACTCTGTGTCTTTTCAGGACTTAATAGCTCATTTTTAAAGTGCTAAATAATATTCCATTATAAAAATATACCACAGTTTATTTATCTACTTACCTACTGAAAGACATTTTGGTTGCTTTTAAGTTTTGAAAATTATGAAAAATACTGCTATAAACATCTGTGTGCAGATTGGGTGCATACATATGTGTTTAGTGTCTTTAGATAAATATAAGCAGTGTGATTAGTGGATTGTACAGTTAGAGTATGTTCAATTTTATAAGAACTTGCAAAACTGTCTTCCAAAGTGACTGTACCATTTTGCATTCCCACTAGCAATGAATGAGAGTTCCTGTTGCTCCACACATCCTCACCAGCATTTGGTGGTGTCAGTGCTCTGGATTTGGGCCATTCTAATAGGTATGTAGTGATATAGCACTGTTATCTTAATTTGCATTTCTCTGATGACATATGATGTAGAACATCTTCTCATATGCCCACTGGCCATCAAATATCTTCTTTGGTGACTGTTCAGCTCTTTGGCCCATTTTTGAACTGGATTGTGTTCTCATTGTTAAACTTTAAGAGTTCTTTGTGTATTTTGGATAGCAGTCCTTTATCAGACATGTCTTTTGCAAATATTTTCTCCCAGTCTGTGGTTTGTCTTCTCAGTCTCTTGAGTGGTTTAGACTTTTGCAACAATGTCTTGCCCATTTGATAGCCTACTAGTGATTGAAAGATAAATGCAATCTGTAGCATTTTAGGAAATTAATATTGAATTTAGTAGAAATGTTAGGAAGTATAGACTTGCCTAAGCTCTTTGCCACCTTTCTGGGTCATTTAAATACTTTTCCCACAGTGATATGAAGTGGTTTTTCTCCAGTTGCAAAAGAATTGCAACATGAGAACATGGATTTAGTTTGAGAATACCAAATTTGTGAGACCTGAGGTGATTTAATCCTTGGCAAAATGTGCTCAGCTTCTCATCTAAGAAAAATAATTAAAACAAACTGGAGGTGTTCACACTTATATCTGCTGGATTTAGAAGTTTCCCTACGGGAGAAAGTTATGCTTTAATGAAGAATTAGTTTAAGCTGTGTGGATTAAGTTGCTAAAATTCATTTCCATAGTAATTTAACAAGGGAAAAAAATTAAGATGTTGGCCACAGTTGCTATTAATTTGGTTTGAGTTGAAGATCTATGTGAATATCTCTGGGAAGAGTAACATTCATTCCAACGGGCGATTTTGCCACTAAATATGCAACTTGCACATAGTGGGTCCTCTACACAATTAATACCTTTGACTAGGAGTTACATTTTAGTCAATTAGTTAGTAAAATAACTGGTATCACAGATGCCTTCAAACCTTCAATGACTTCATATTTTTCTCCCCAACTTAGTTTTACTGTACCTACTGTGTTAAAAGAACAAGTCTAAGTTTTGAGGAAAATGCAGGGTGGAATAATATGATTCCTGGTCCTAAAGAGTTTTACAGAGGAATAGAAGAAAAGTAAATACATGGAACTTTATGTAATCTAAAAGATGGTTCATGTTTTCTGAATAATTTGAGAGAAAAAAAATCCAATTTTTTTTGCCACTTCCCAATGTTGCATAATTTAACTTCTCAACAGTGTCATTTAACTTAGAAGAACCGTGATGACTAATTTTATGTGTCAATTTGATTAGATCATGGGGTGCCCAGATATTTGCTTAAACATGATTTCTGGGTGTGTATGTATGGATGATTCCAGATGAGGTTATCATTTGACTCAGTAGACTGAGTAAAGCCAGTCACCACTGATATGGATGGGCTTCATCCAATCCCTTGAGGGCCTGAACAGAACAAAAAAGTTGGAGGAAGGAAGAATTTATTTTCTCTGCCTGCCTGTTGAGGAGAACTTACATTATTGGCACTCCCAGTTCTTAGATATTTGGACTCAGATTGGATCTTCACCACCAGCTTTACTGGCTTCTCAGGTTGCAGATGGCAGAGCACGGGACTTTTCAGCCTCTATAATTATGTTACTCAATTTTTTATAATATCTATCTATTATCTCCTAGTAGTTCTGTTTCTTTGAGAGTCCTTACTAATACAGGACCCAAAACACTTAAATGTAAAGGATAGTTTACTTAAAAAGAGACATTCACGGAAAAAAAAAAAGGAAATAGAAAAACCTTCACATTAATACAGTTTCAAGTTGCTGGCAAGAATGGCAAATGTTTCCTTATTTTTCAAGCCCCAACTCTATCATTTCATCTGAGGATGTGAAATTGGGCCATGAAAGATCACTCAGATTGTATTAGCAGCACATGCCAGGTCAATTTATTTTAACATGCATACATCTAAATTGCCAGTAATAACCATGTCTGTAAAGAACTGTTGAAAAAATTCATATTCCTGTTGAGAGTTTAAAATAGCATTTAATGATTTTATGCATCTGCTATCTATACAGCAGATATCTATATAGCATGAAGAAATCTCAGATAAAACCTGTAATGGAGCAAGCAGTTTCTTCCTAAAAAAAAAAAAGAAAAAACGTATAAAAACCACAGATGATAAATATGGCTGGCATATTAAATCTTAGTAGCCAGGAAAATTACAGACTTGATCATGGTAGAGTTGTTCCTCAATCTTCTCATTTGTAAATAGCCATAATGAAGCACCTGCCTCCCAGGACTGTGATAAAGATGCAATGACCTAATCCAGGTAAAGTTCTTAGAACAACACCTGGCATAGAAAACAAACAAAACAAAAACAAAAATAAAAAACCACCAAACACATTTTTAAAATTAGAAAATCTAGTTAGGGCTACAGATACTGTCTTACAACCCCAACTGCTCTGGATTTCTTTTCCAGAGTTCTCTCTGTGTCTTTTCATGACATTCATTTATTGAAAACAAAGGACTTTGAAAGTGAAAATGCTCCGACTGGGCTACTGGGGACCTCTTCAGCGACATCCTCCCCCATTTCCTCATAACTAGGGCTCCTTGAAAGTAGGGCAGAAGCTGCCATGGGATTGGAGAGGGTAATGGGGGATTGGCAAAGGCCCATGGCAGGCTAGCAGAGGACAGAACTTGAGACAGGCATGGTCTTTCAGTGGGAGTTGTTGAAGGATTTCAGAGTAACTTCTGGAAAGTGACTCTGGAATGGAGAGCTGAGCTTAAAGATTCACTTTCTCCCACTCCCTGAGAGACTCTATAAGTGGGGCTAAGTATCACTACAAACTTTTCTCGCTGAGCAGAAATCCAGGGAAATTGCCAGGGCAGCTGGTCAATGGTCTAGATTCCAGAATCCATTTAATAGTGGAGATGGTTAGGACTATAGACATCATCAGATTCCCCACTTCCTTATCTTATGAATGAGGAGATTAAGACCCAGACTTGTAAATTGACTTGCCCAAGGGTATATACATAGAGTGTGACAAAACTGAGATGAAAATGCTAGTCTCCTAAATCCACATTCTGTGTTTGCAGGACATATTTGTGAGGGAAAGACAGGGAAAGCCACTGAGAAACAAATGAGGGGAGATGAGTCTTTGGACTAACCTGTCTCCCTAGGTGTGTGATACTAAAATTTCACCTCATACATAATAACAGTGATGATTGCCATTTTCCAAAAGCTTATTATGTGATTAGCATGTCATGTGCACATTTCATTGAATCCTTACAACAACATCCTGAGGTTGTTCATCATCACTACTGTTAATGCTGTTTTATAGGTGAGGAAACTGAGGCACGGAGAGATTTTTGACCCGTTGTCCAGGATCATACAGCTACTAAGTAATAGAGCCAGGATTAGAATAACAAGTATTGGCAAATCCTAGTTCAGATGACATTAAGGTTATTTCAAAAGACTCTTTGGGGAGAGCCCTGCTACGTCTCCATTCTGGACTTCTGTTTTCACATCTGTAAAGTGAGGGTATTGTTGACAAATGATCCCGAAGATCCCTGCAAGAGCTGCTGTTTTTAAACTCATTTTTCCTAGTGTTTTGGCTACACATTTTGAGTCAAGGTTTTTCTAACTACTTGTACCCTAAAGTTTGCGAACAAGTATCTAAGGTTTTCTGTTTATGATAAAGTGAGGCTTAAGCCGGGTGGCAGCAAAGTCTAGGTGGTTGAAAGGACATCTCTGATTCATCCTGGGATGGTCAAATGCCTCCCAGGACCACCTTCCTCGGCCTCCATTCACTCGATTATTTCTGCTATGATGTATGTTGATATTATCATGCTCCTGCTTAAGTGTCTTGATGCCTCTATCTTTTCCAGATTAAATGAGGTTTTAACAAGCCTTATGGGGTGATTCGTTGTCATTAAAATAACAAATGGAATGAAAACAGCCTTCTGTCTCTTTGGAATCCACCACTATTAGTGGACCATAATCCAGCTGGTGACAGAATCATAGAGAGCCAGGAGGCTATCAAAGAATGGGCGAAAAATGTAAAATTTCCTGTTATTTGTCAGTAAGGATGAAAAAAATCTCAGAAGTTTCAGAAAATGAACTCAAACTCACACTTGATGATCTGGCTTTCTAAGACAAATTCCTATAAATACAAAGTGAGTTTTGATTGGAGAGATAGGGTGTTCTGAAAAACATTTCAAGCTTTATGTGTTTGATTGTGTCACTGGTTGAGAGGCCAGAAAAGTAATAGATATTGTATGTTTATTCTTCTAAAACTCTAAACTGTGGAAATAAGTTGAGTAAGCATTTAAAATTTTAGAACTAGCAGGGTTTTCAGCATCAGAAAAAAAAAGTTGCAAGTTAAATCAGAGCACGGTTATCCCCTAGGCAGAGATGCTAATCTGGTACTAGGAATTCTGTTTCAAGTCTGTGGAGCTCTCTAGGCAGGCAGGAATTTGGAATCTTAGGTCCGAGGGGGCTAGACTCATCTGCCTAGAGCAGATCCTCTCCAAAGGAAGCAAGATCATTATCGAAACAAGAGAACAATTCCACTTCCTGTCCCTGATCCTGCTTAAGAGAAAAACAATTTGGAGAGTGAAGTTGATACTATCATGAGAAAAATGATGTGTCTTTCAACAAACTGCCAATTGAACCCTTTAAAATTAATGACTACAATAAAGATGTTGAATTCAGGTCAATTTAGGGAATTAACTAATGACAAAAACAAAGATTACACGAAGTGATACAATCCTCAAACTGACAGGAGTTGAGATGGAGGTTACTCTACAGTAAGTTGCGTACAATATGGGTTAGCTACTCCTTTCAGAGTGAAACTAGAGAAGCCTCAAACTTCAGAAGGCTCAACATTGAGAAGCCACGAAATGGGAAGCCTCAAACTGATTTCCTGCCCTCACTGCTCCAGTGTCCAGTGTGTGACCTGGGCAAGCCTCTTCTCTGTAGAGGCTTCAGTTTCTTGAGGAATTTGGCTAGCTCATCATTTAGGTATTTTTAAATCCTTATATTCCATATTTTTAGATTCACTCTCATGTAGTTTGCTGACAGAAATAGAACAACAATACATTTTACTTGCTCTCTAATTTTCAGACAATCAAATTTTCCCCAATCACTCAAATTTATGACTATCTCCCTCATCTTCAAACTCCAGAGTGTTTGTGGCAGATACTCTTTAACTGACATCTGTCAGTGTTCCAAACAGCATTGCTAGCTCCTTAAAGAATAAAAGTTGTACTTTATCTTACAACCTGAATGCTTAGCAGAGTAATTGCATGTAGTTGGTACCTACCATCATGCTATCATCTGAATGTTTGTGTCTCTCTCCCCCAAAATTCATATGTTCAAATGCTAATCCCCGGTGTGATAGTATTAGGAGGTGGGGCTATTGGTAGATGATTAAATCATGAGGAGGGAGCCTTTATGAATGGGATTAGTGTGTGTGTGTGTGTGTGTGTGTGTGTGTGTGTGTGTGTGTGTGTGTGTGTATAAAACTCTGGAGAGCTCTCTCACTCTTCCACCATATAAGAATGGGAGGATAGCCATCTATGAACCAGAAGTGCTTACCAGACACCAAATCTGCTGGTGTTCTGATCATGGACTCTTCATCCTCCAGAATTGTGAGAACTAAATATCTGTTGTTCATAAGCCACCCAGTTTATGGCATTTTGCTACAGCAGACTGAATGAACTGGATGTTGCTGTAACAAATACCCCAAAATGCAAAAGCAGCTTTAGAACAGGGTAAAGAGTAGAGGCTGGAAAGGTTCTCTTTATGGATACATAATAATTACACATATTTATGGGCTACATGTGATATTTTGATACATGCGTATGATGTGTAATGATCACATAAGAGTAATTGGGATACCCATCACTTCAAACACCAATTATTTCTTTGTGCTGGGAACATTTTAATTCTTCTCTTCTAGCTATTTTTGAAATATACAATAAATTACAGTTAACTATAAAAGCCTCAACCAAAGCACATGAGCTGAGCAAAAATACAATAAAGGGATAATGTACAGAAATATCATGGGCTTACTACAAAATCTCCAGGTTTTTTTTTATTGCTTCCACATATGGTGTCCTTCCTAGTATATTGGAAAGGGCAGAGGGCTAATGTAAAGGGAGCTCAACTCCTGTCCCTTTTTAGCCTCTGACTAGCTGTGGAGCCTTAGACAAATCATTTATTCTCTTTTGATTTTAGTTCCTTCATCTATAAAAATGAGAGGTAGAATGATTTGATCTTTCTGAACCTTTCTAGCTCTGACATTCCAAGCACTAGATGATTATCCCATCCTCTGTATGGCAACAAAAGTCAGTGGTTGGCAGTGTTAGTATCTATAGTAAATTCATGCATTCTGTTCAATTCTGACATCTATAAAGCACACCACTGAAGTTATTTGATCTGCCATGGTGAGCTTGTCTATGGAAATGGTGCAAGAGATGTGTTCATGGTTTATCTGTACATTCTTAATAAGATTTTTGTATAGTTATGTGAGTTCCACAGAGACAGTGATCATGTTTAACTTGTCCAATGCTGAACCCCCCAGTGCCTAGCTCAGCCCCTGATATATAGTAAATATATCAAGAATATAATTATTGAATACTAAATTAAAGGCGAAAAAGCTATGCAACTTCTTAAAGCTCATACACTGTAGAGACTTCTTGAGTATAAGTAACTGTAGATAACCAAAATAAATATTTTAGATGAAAATAAAAGTTAAACAACAATATGGGGTTCACAACTCAAGAATTTTTGTAGCTATATTGTATCACGTTGCTGCTCAAGGGATCTCAAGCTTCAAAATCTATTTCCTTTTGTCTCTTATAATTGGTTTCCTTTCTAGTGCTCCAGACTGATTCTGCTATTGAGAAGCAAATAGAAATTGACCACATCTGTGTACCTTGTTTCTTTTTAGTTTTAGGATATTTTCTTATGTAGAGTAAGTTGTTTGCTTGTTTGCTTGTTTGTTTAGAGTCAGGGTCTTAATCTGTCACCCAGGCTGGAGTGCAGTGGCATGATCAGTGCTCACCACATCTTCAATCTCCTGAGCTCAGGTGATCCTTCCACCTCAGCCTCTCAAGGAGCTGGGACTACAGGCATATACTGCCACCAGACCTATACCTGGCTTTCTTTTGGGCACTACAAAGTCTCACTATGTTGCCCAGATTGCTCTCAAACTCCTGGGCTCAAGTAATCCTTCTGTCTCAGCCTCGCAAAGTGCTGGGATTACAAGCACGAGCCACTGCACTCAGCCTTAGAGTAATTTCTTTAAACCTCTTGTTACCGTAATCCTGTTGACCCATTTTTCTGGGTTGAAACAGAGAGTTTGGATCATATTATCATCCAAGTATATCCAAGATTTATTTTTTCTTTATGTGCAAGATGCACTGAAATGTCATGGCTATATTCTTTCTTAAAAATACATCTCTCATCTTGTCACTTTCTTAATCAAGAACAAAGTCTTCAATTTGGGGTTTTAGATCCTCCAGTATTGGTCTCAACTCACCTATCAAATTTTATTTTTCACTACTCTGTCTAAGGGCCTTTGGTCCAGGTGGGCCAGTCATTTTAACTATCACCTGCCACATTCATTATTCATCTGTAACTTGCTCATAAGATCTCTTTGCCTTGACTCTATCCACCAGTCCAAGGCTTTTCCATTATCCAATAATTTAATTGAAATACATATTAATCATGGAGATTTACCAAACTAAAACTTAGATATCGTGCATGGAATGAAATTAGCATCTCCCAAATTGCTCCAAAGAACACAAATCTGGAGGCTGAGCATTGTGCCTCAGGCCTGTAATCCCAGCACAAACTTTGAGAGGCTGAGGCAGGAGGATTGCCTGAACCCAGGAGTTCCAGACCAGCCTGGGCAACATAGCAAGACTTCGTTTCTACAAAAAATAAAAAAATTAGCTGGGTGTGGTGGCATGTGCCTGGAGTCCCAGATACTTGGGAGGATTTCCTGAACCCAAAAGGTAGAGGTTATGGGAATCGTGTTTGTACTCCAGCCTGGACAACAGAATGAGACCCCAACTCAAAATAAAACAAAACAAAACAAGTCTAAAAAAAGACTCCAAAGATCAAAGTTGGTTAGGAAATTTCAATGTCAATGGAAAACAATTTGGGAAATTGCACTATGAGTTTCTTGAAGGCAGAGAGCAAGTGTAATAAATCTTGATCTCTTCAATGCCAATATAGTGCTTGTCCTAGAGCAGACATTCAACAAATGTAGAATAAATTAATTGTTGCTGAAAATTTAACCTTTTATTATGTACTAGATTATGTTACTTTCTTTTGAGTTTGATATCAAAATTTTTATTTCACCCATGTCTTGTATATATATTTTTTATCACATTTAGGGCAAAACTTGTCATCTGGATGGTAATGAATAGAAACATGTTGTGTTGCTCTAACTTGATCACTTGAACCACTGTCCTTGTAGGCATAGTGTAATCAATGTTATTTTGACAGTTGGAATAGGGCATAACATCTTGATTACCATTCTATCTTCCAGATTTCACTTTGAAGCAGCTATTCCAATATTGCATTTGGCAAAATATTTGGTGGTTCTTTCTCTGACTTATTGGAATAAGTGTATTCATTTTATTTCTTCTCTTTCAAAGCTTGGGTATATGAAACCAATGTGAGAAAAATTGTGCATTGAATAGGCCTCTCAGCCTAGCTTTGTATAAACCACTGGATGTCCTTATAACTCTGAAAGCGTTCTACAGGAAGGATTTATAAGTCAGAAGTTAGGGTTTCTAAGGCAGAAACTCAATAATTTGAAATAATACCTAGGCATTTAATCAATTACTTGCAGATATGCCAACTGTGCTAGGAATTTTGGGCAGAGAGATTTCTCTAACATCCCCTCACACTACTGCTATTCCTGAAGATGATACCCTTTTGAACTGGAAACAGATAGTTTTCTATAAGAATTCCTATATTGAAAGCTAGATTTATTTGAATCATTTATCTCTGGATGGGGGCTGTAGATCCAGAAGATGATGCTACCTATTATAGCTTGATTTTTCTAGTCCCTGGTTCATTATTTGCTTGTTGTATTTTAGCTACCTACTAACATTGTTTTCAATAAATTAGTTTCAAGAAATCCTAATTATTAGAATCTAATATCATCTAATGCTACCATTATAATGATAATAATTGTTCTAATAATTATAAAAACTAATAAATTAGTTTAATAGCTTCATCAAAATTGTTATGAAATTATATTATTACCTGGTCTTAGTAGCTTCAGAAAGATGGGCACTTTTGAGTAAATCAGTTAAGTGATTGTGATTATCAAATCATAGAGAACTTACGAGAAGAGGAGGGGTTCCAGAAGATAGAAACAGTCTCTCTTCCAAGATGACTAAGGAAAGTTCTCCACCTCTTTCTCTGTCCAGGATAGAAAGACAGGTGTTTTTCTCAAGTGTGGGCTGACCATCTCGCAATAATTGTCTTTGTGAGGCTTCTCGGGTGCATTTTCCTTTCTTCTGACTTTAAAGCTTTCCTCTAAACAATTCTTCTGAAGGGGCTCAGATGCAGAGGTTTCAATTTTCATCCCAAGAGACAATTAGAAATGGTTCGCATACACCTTACTGCTGGCATGCATCAAAGACTTCTTTATTCTACTATGGAATGCTTCCCAGTTTACATCTCTGCTACCTTCCTAATTTCTCCATTTTTACTTTTTAACGACATGTTCAAGCCTTTTGTAACATATTGATGACAATATAAACTGTTACTTGGTGACTCTCTAAGGCTTTGAGGCTGCATGGCCATCTGACAGTGAGGTTTGTGGATAGCTGACAATACAATTTCTAAGGTTATGTTTATATTTTCATAAATTGGCATCATTTCTTTTTCACCTAGGATTTTAAGTGGTTCCATTTTCTTGTGGATTTTTGAGGAATTTGACCCTTGCCCATGATACTGAGGATAAGCAGTATGGTCTCTGTTTAGCATTGAATGTCTTGGCCAGGTGAAGTGGTCACACCTGTAATCCCAACACTTTAGGAGGCTTAGGCAAGAGGATTTCTTGAGCTCAGGAGTTCGAGACCAGCCTGGGCAACACAGTGAGATCTCGACTCTACAAAACATTTAAAAATTAGCTGAGCATGGTGGTGAGCACCTGTAGTCTCAGCTACTTGGGAGGCTGAGGTCCAGGAGGTTGAGGCTGTGGTAAGCTTGAGTTCAGGAGGTAGAGGCTGTGGTAAGCTGTGATTGTGCTACTGCACTCCCACTTAGGCAACAGAGTGAGATCCCAACTCACTTGCTCTGGGCAAACCTGCTTCACTGCCAGGCAAAGCAAACCTGGGGACAATGGACCAGCTTCACTGGGAGTTCTTGGCTTCTGATGACATAATATTAGTAAAAGTAGAACAGCAGCTATTGCCATAGTGCTGCAATGGTTAACTTTTTTGACTTGTTGAACTTCTTACAGAGAATAGGTGGGCATGGAACTTTACACGTATAATTGTAAGCAATCATATGACAGGCCGTGGTGTGTGTGTGTGTGCGTATGTGTGTGTGTGTGTGTGTGTGTGTGCGTGTGCGTGAGTGTGCACGTGTACACTAGGAAGGTGGGGAAAGCAAAAATGGAACTGTCCTCCATTTAAGAGCTCAAACTGTATCCCTATGTAGCTCATGATGGTAGCAACATTTAAACAGAACTTCATTGAGTGTTTTCACTTACATTCTAACATTTGCTTCTAATACCAGATTTGTATTCAGGACACCTCAGTATAATGCCCAAACTCCTTCTTAGGATTGAAGAGGCCTCTTGGTCTGTCCCCTTCTGACTTCATCAGCATTTCTTTCGTCTCTCCCTTCGTGGAGCTCTCTGTTCTCCAGTCAGACTCAATTCTTGTTATTTGCTAAATCACAAAGCATTTCTTGCCTTTGAATCTTAAGATAACTCTTCCCTCTGCCAAAACTCTCTTTCGGCTAACTCCTTTCAAGAAGCTTGTCCTAGGTAAGAAGGCCCTCTTACCTGTGGCCTTAGCACTCCGGGTATCACCCAGTACTACATAGCTCTCCATACTTTATTGCAGTTGTCTGTTTGTTTATCTTCTTCACCAGACTGAAACTCCTCGAGATCAGAAATTGTATCTTGTTCATCCCAATAGCCTGAGTGCCTGGCACAAACTTATCAAGTGTAACTATTTCTTGAATTATTTTGTTGGGTTAGGTAGGGCATCTCTAATTTTTGTCAATCTATATATAAGTGAATGAAAGCTCAACAAGGGTGACAAGTCCTACTAATAGAGTCACACATAAAATCCAGTAACAGATATAGAACGTAAAAATCGGGCAACACCTTCGAGGTCCCCTCCCACTGTGGGAGCTTTTCTGTCCTCTCAGCAAATCCTGCTTTCTCACTTAAAAAAGATCAACAATGGCAAAATGACTACAACTACAGGTGATGATGGTAATGATGAAGATGATGCATTTTATTTTTAAATATCATGAACCAGGAGCCATACACATTAAATAATTAATTCCTGAGATCAACTCTTTAAAGTAGTTACTCTTTATTATCCCTTTTTATCAATGAAGGATTTAGTTTTGGAGAGTTTCATGAACTTATCCAAAGACACAGCTTGATGAGAGACTCTCTCATCTCAGTACTTGCCCTTCATCCACACTCTTTGCTATTATTCCTTAGGGGTTTTGATTTAAATGTCTAATGTTCATGCTCTCTTCCTTTGTGCTACATCAATCGGCAGCCACTTATTAAAAGAATAAGATAACAAATCAATTGGTTGTTTGCCTGCAAGTTGTTAAACACTGGTTTCACTCGGTGGATTTCAATGAATTGATATAGCAAGTCCAAATTAATCCTATCCGGACTACTATTGATTCCATAGACTCTAATTGTATTTTTTCTCATCCTGTATTTCTGACTCCAAGTAACTTAGCTAAATTTAACTTTGCAGACACAGAATACAAGGACTTTAGAATGTATGAGGAAAGTCCCAAAACCTTCACTCTAGCAATAGGATTATGTGGGGGCTGCTTCTTTCTCATGTCCCGTGGTACATATCACCGTCAGATACAAAACTGTTGATCTGAGTGGTCTGGAAATTTATGTACTTGTGATGGATTTATATTCTGATAGGTTGTGTGCAATCAGTTAGAATTGACAGGCCCAGCCCTCTCCCTCTATTGTACTCCCCAGCCCTCAGCGCCCACTACATGGAACCCAAATGAAACGGTGTTCCAGTACGTTGAGATGTGTAGCCTCTGCCTTTTCCCACCAGGTTAGGAGCTTCTTACAAATAGGGAGCTCATCTAATTCATGACTGCATCTGAAGTTGGGGCATGTGCTCTTCAGTTCAATGTCTGTGTGTTGAATAAATGAGTTGTTTTAGCACTGGCAGGATACATCAGCCTAAAAGCCTTTCATCTTCCTGTAGCATTTTCCCTTTCACTTCAGTTATGTGGGGCAGTCAGTGTTTGCAGGTGTTCTTTCTCCAGTCAAAAGCACATACCTCTTTTAGATGGTAGCACCTCCTTTCATGGAATTTCAGATGGTGCTCCAGGACTGTAACTACTGTTTCTAAGTGATAAAGTGGCATTTCTTGAAAGTGTCCCAACTGCCTTATATAATCATCGTCAGATGAGCAGGGCAGCTTCTTATTGTTGTATTATCAGGTGCCCTGCTTTCTGTACAATCTCTGTCTCTCTTTTAAGCTTTGGTGAAGTATAATGGGCATGTAAATTGCACATATTGAAAGGGTACAATATGGTAAAGTTTTGACATGTGTATAAACCCATGAAACCATCACTTGTGATCAAAGTGGTGAACAAATCTGTCATTCCCTAACATTTCCTTGTGTTTTATAATCATTTCCTCTCAGGCCTCCCCCACCACCCCATCACCAGGCAATCACTGATCTGCTTCCTGTCATTATGAATCATTTGGCATTTTCTTGAGTTTTATATAAATGTAGTCATAAAAGAGGTATTCCTTTTTCTTGGCTTTTATTACTCCATATAATTTATTTCCATTTACCTATAGCTTTGTATGGATTAATAGTTAATTCACCTTTATTGCCAAGTATTATTCTGTTGAATAGATATACCATAATTTTTTATCCATTTGCTTATTGAAGAACATTGGGTTTGTTCTAGTTTTTAGGTATTATGAATAAAGAAGATATGAGCATATGTTTTCATTTCTTTTGGGTAAATACCTAGGAAGGGAATGGCTGGATCTTATAGTAGGTGTTATGGATTGAATTATATCCCCAAAAACAATGTGTTGGAGTTCTAATCCCCAGAATCTCAGATTGTGCTCTTTTTTTTTTTTTTTGCAAGTAGGGTTTTCATAGAGATAATCAAGTTAAATAAGGTTGTTAAGGTGGTCTCTAATCCAATATGACTGATATTCTTATAAAAAGGAGAAAATTGAACACCGACATGCACACAGAAAGGATATCATGTGAAGACACAGGTAGAGATTGCTGTGATACTTCTACAAACCAAGGAATCAGAGATTGCCAACAAGCCACCAGAAGCCAAGGGAGAGGCATGGAACAGTTTCTCCTCACTCTCATTCTCCGAAACAGTGAAACAATCAATTTCTGACGTTCAAGTCACCCAGTTTGTGGTACGTTGTGATAGCAGCCCTAGCAATCTAATGCAGTAGGTATACATTTAATGTTTTAAAAACTGTCCAACTGTTTTCCAAACTGATTATGCCATTTACATTCTCAACAGCAGTGTATGACATTTCATTTCCATTTCCCTAATAACTAGTGATGTTGAACATTTTTTCTTGTGCTTATCTGTCATCCATGTATCTTCTTTGATGAAGTAGCTGTTTAAATCCTTTACCCATGTTTAATTGGGTTGTTGCTTTCTTATTATTGCCTTTGAGAATTCTTTTAGTTTTCTATATATGTCCTTATCAGATATGTGATTTGAAAAACATTTTCTTCCAATCTAATTCTTATCTTTTCACTTTCATAACAGTGTATTTTAAAAAACAGAGGTTTTAAATTTTGATTACTTCAATTTATCAGTTTGTTCTTTTATAAATCATGCTTTTAGTGCCATAACTAAAAAATCATTGCTTAACCCAAGGTCACAAATATTTTCACTCATAGTTTTCTACTAGAAGTTTTCTAGAATCTAGAAGTTCTATAGTACATTTAGGTTTAAAATTTATTTTGAGTTCATTTTTATATATGTGAGGTATAATTGGGGTTCTTTTCCTTTTCTTTGCTTGCCTGTTGATATCTAATTATTACAATGTCATTTATTGAAAGACCTTTTTTTTTTTCCTTGCGTTATCTTTGGACCATCGACAAAAATCAACTGATTGTATATGTGTGGGTTTATTTCTGGATTCACTATTTGTGTTCCATTGGTGTATTTGTGAATCTCGTGGCAAAACCTCACTATCTTGATTATTATCACTCAGTGGCTCTGAAATGGTGGTGCATTTGTTCCCTGGGGGCATTTGGCATTGTCTGAAAACACTTTCATTTGTCACAACTGGGAAAACTAAAAGGTAGAGGTCAGAAATGCAGCTAAACTTCCTACAATACACAAAACATCCTATAATCCACAAAATTCACAAAGCATCCTCCTATAACAAATAATTGCTCAGTCCAAAATGTCAACAATGCTGAGGTTGAGGCACAGACAGCTGCTATCACAACCAGCAACAGAAACTTCTCATATTTAAGTATGCACAAGACTCAAAAGAGAAGCCCATCATGTGTCTTATTCTCTCTTGGAAGCAGCATCATTCATTAATAGACGTTCACTTTGACATTCTTAATGTTCCTATGTGGGTCATGTCTGCCTTCATGGACCAAAGGTTTGTTTGGAAAGCACTTCTTCATTTCTATCTCTTTCCTTTCCTCCATCCAAGCAACACACATTTTATTTTACCCTGTTAGCTTCTAAACTCAGAATACCTAAAAGGGAGGTTAAGGAGAGACATCCAAAACAGATACAGATGAGGTATAGCCAGGAGACAGCCACTGGGACAGGGAGGAGTGAGGAGGAAGTCATCTTTCAATTTATCATGATCGACAATCCTGAAGAGGATATTTTGATTCTCCAAGCCTTCAGTTTCTCTTCCGCCATTGGGAATAAATTTTTTTTTCTTTTGCAACTTATTTCTCAAGAGGTTCCTGCCTTTATTAAGTTTCAAGTTTAAAACAGAACTAAACTCTAGTGATGGCATTAGATGCCACCTTCCCCTCTTCTCTCCTCCCTGCCCCCTCCCTCTGTGGCATCAAATTAACTTTAGGTTAGAAAGATCTCTAGGGTGGATCAAAGAGGTGTTTTCTGACAAGCCCAGATTTTGCAGCCTTGAGTGAGCATGGGAGAGCTAGAGTGTGGGAGTTTTGCTTCTATTCCTTGTGGAAACAACTATTTCTACATTATATAAGTGATTCAGGCTGGCATTCTGTGTGTCCTCAGCTAGATAATTATTACTCAAGTGGTGATTAAAGTGGATACAAGTTCGTTTTTAGAGAAGAAAGAACAGGTATTTGTTATTCTGTAATCTTTTTGCCATGTTTACTCTTCTAATACCCCCTCCAGATCCTAAGGGTGAAGGAGAGGAAAGAAAACAATAGAATAATTATCTTCATGAGGGGGATCCCCCTCCAAACTGGAATTATCTTTTGGAGGACGGACCCCTTATCTTTTACAGGCTTTCTCCCACTAGGTGAGTGTTTTAGGAACCTTTTTTTCATCAGTGTACTAGCTAGTGTTCTTGTGAGAGGCTGCATTGTGGAAGATACACCCCAAGTTCTGGCAGGCAAGTGACTGGTTCTTCCACCATGACAATGCACCTGCCTACACCACACTGAGTGTTCAGCAGTTTTGCACAAAAAACAGCATGATGCCCCCTGCCTCCTCCCCCCACCTATTCACCTGATCTTGTCCCAAATGACTTTCTTCTTCCCCAGATGAAAAAAGTCCTCAAAGGGAAATGTTTTGCCTATGTGGAAGAAGCTAAACAAATAACAGCAGAAGCACTGAAAGGCATCAAAGTTCAAAGACTATTTTGAGCAGTGGAAAAAGTGTCTTGATAGGTGTCTAGCATCAAATAGAGAGTAATTTGAAGGTGACTGAAGTTTCAACATTTAAGAATAAATGCACTTAAAAAAATAAATTTAGTTTTTTGGGTCCCCCTTGTATATTAAGCACCTACCATGTGCTGTATCTATCCTAAGTTGTTACCTTGTTGTTTCATTTAATCCTCACAATAAATATATGAAGTGGTATGGTCTCCATTTCTCCAGATGAAGAAAAGTAAGATCTAACGAGATCAAGTAACTTGTCCTGAGATGAACGTGAAGGTGCAGGTGTCTTTTTTACATAACGACCTCTATTCTTTAGGGTAGATACTCATGTGGGAGCTATATGGTCACAAAGATGGAAACAATAGACACTAGGGACACCATACTGGGAGGGGAGGAGGTTAGGGTTCAGAAACTACCTACGGAGCACAACGTTCACTATCTGGGGAATGGGCCACCTGAGATCCAATCACAACCACTACACAATATATCCATGGAACGAATATGCATGTGTACCCCCGAATCTAAAATAAAAAATTTTAAAAAGAGATTAAATAACTTGTCATGGTATGTAGTTGGTTATTTCTAGGGCTAGTTTTTGAACCTAGATCTGGTCCCTTTCAAAGTCTCTGGACCACTGGGGCATCCTTCCTTTCATGGCATCTCAGTGAAGGAAAGGATTTTAAAGATCATGTAATATAACCGTAACTATAAAGAAATGAGCAAAAGCTTAAATTGTGAAGTTTATCTTTAGTTGAATGAGTTAGTTTTTACAGTGAAATGAGTGAAACAAAAAAATGCCAGGGCAATATGTGAAAAATGCTGATTCCTGGGCTTTGCCTTGAAATTTGGGTGGTCGGGTGGGGAGGAACTTACACAGGAAGCTGGATATATATTTATTCCTTGGTACTCCTGATACACATGATCCTTGGAACATGCCTTGGGAAAAACTAGAGTGGCCTATTTTGATGATGTGGTCATGGTTCTGAATCAATTCTTTGTAGGAATTTGCATTTGTTTTTTGTTTAAAACGTGTGTGTGTGTGTGTGTGTGTGTGTGTGTGTGTGTGTGTAAGGTTGAAGGATTGAAAGAGAAGGAAAAGATAACTAGGTTATTATGAGATAAGGATGTGTTATAGGGAGGACTGAGGAATTGGCTATATAGGATGATATATAGCTACATAAATACATAACTATAAAATACATAAATATAAATATATACTAAAATATAGATATAGATATAGATATAGGTATAGATATATATTCCAGCCCAATGGCTGTGTTAAACATGAATCTCAGGCATGCATAACTTCTTGCTTCAAAGAATCTCAAAGACACTGCCCAGCACTGGTCACTTTTGGACTTAGAATGCAGTTCAGCTTTATCCAGTTTCTTACAATATTTATTTTTACAATTATGAAGATGAAATAATGGAGCCATGCAAAGCCAAAACTACTCCAGCTGAAACAAAACTCCCCAAGCAAAGAAGAAAAGCACAAAATGCCTTTCTAAAGTCACATCAGGAATAACGCCTTCCAATCCAAAACATGGAAAGAAGCGTCTATTGCTCTCCATCTCTTCCATAGGATAGCTGCTGGACTCCCTTTTCCATTCTTCAAGAAAACCAAAGAGATCTGTTCACACATGAGGAAGAATTGAAATCTCTTTGTGACAAAGTCCCCATCTAGGAAATAAGCTCCAGGAAGATGGAGATTTGTTTGTTTTTCTGTGTTGATACGTTCTTCGTGTCTAGAATAGTGCCCAGTACATGGTCGTGCTCAATAAATTGTTGACTGGCAGAATATATGTATAAATGAACTCTTCCATGGCTTTCATCATACTTAGACCAAAATCCACATTTCTTATCATGGCCTCTAAGGCCCTTTCTACCCTTTAACTTTGTCTTCAGCTCTCTCTCTTTTGCTTACTGCAGTCTAGCCTTCTTTTGATTCCATACATAGCCTCTGGGATTTCTCCACCACTGTTACATCTTTGTGAAATCCCCTGCTCTTTACTCTTACCTGCGAGCATCTTCTAATCACTGAGGTCTCAGCTTGACTCTCACAGCCTTAGAGAGACTTTCCTTGCCTTCTCTCCGTCATCCGAATTAGAGTCTCCTGTTTTTTTCTCATAGCACTTTTTTCTCTTCTGCTTTTCTGCCTTGAACCCAATTTGTATTTATTTCTATATTTATTTGATTCTTCACTTGATCATTGTGTGTTTCTCCCACTGGACAATAGACTCTATGAGGGCAAGATCCTGTCTTTTTAAGTCTCTTGTGTATACTCAGGGCATAGCAGAGGGCTGGGCACAGAGAAGACCCTGAATGCATAAGTACTTGTTGGATAAACAGACACATTTTAGCTGTAGAACATTCCAACTAAATAATTTAAAACAGATAGGAATACTGGGTATCCTGAGCTCATGAAAATGAAGCCAAACACTGACTAACCCAGATTTGCTGAAAGGAAAAGGGCGAGCCTGTCATTGTGTGAGGATGTCAGAAATGATGGAGTTGGTGCAGACGTGACAAGTGACCTGTCCTGCTGGTAATTAGTAGCCTGAGGCTAAGCTAGTAGCAAGAGTGGGCGGGAAACAATACTTAACCACCCAATTAAAAGGCAGTACAAACTTAAATTTAGAAGCTGTCTGTGGCCATGCCATAGAAACCACACTGTGGAGAACAGTTGGTTGCACAGCTCTTGCTCTGAGGGCCATTCTTGCATGTCAGAGAGATAATTAAAGACACTGTGACTCTGCACATTTGGAAATAGTGTCCAGCAGACGAGAACACTATGAGTTAAGGTCTGTGCCATTGCATAGGTGATTCCAGGTCAGAAAGTATTTAAACCCCTTCTGCTTGAAAGAGCCGAAGGCGTTTGTATTGATGCCAACAAGTAAAAGGCATTGGGTGTAGTCGAATACACTCTGAGCTGGATATTGGGAGTCTGTGTTCATGGACCCACTCATTCATTAAAATACTCTACGACCTTGGGCAAGACCCTCAGCTTCTTTACGAAGCAATTTTACATTGCAGAAGTTAGTTAGGTCTCTTTTGCCCAGAATTGACTGAAGATTTGACATAAGTGTTTTAGGCAAGAGTCTTCATTGGCTTACGCAACCAAGTAGTACTAACAGCTTCTGGCCCAGCTAGATGCACAAGTGTAAACAATTCACCTGAATTCAATTTTTCTTTCCTGTCTCTTGGCCCCATTCTCTCTGTTGGCTCTATTCTCATATCAGTTTTCCCCTGATGACAAGATGACTTGTAGCAGTTCTGGCCTGTGTCTTTTCAACACGCCTTTTCCAAAAATCCTGGACACATCCTGAAATTCGCTTTAATTGGACCAACTGGTCACTGCAGCTGGAGGTCTAATTATGTCAGAAAGAAAGTCCTCTAACCTTACCTAGGAGATGCTAAAGTCATTTGGCTTTTGGAGCTTGGTTCTTCTTAGCCATGAAATCATGCCCCAGGAGGTTAACTGCTTGTCCTGGCATTTCTGAAACTCTCTAGCCAAGATCCAGTAGGAAGGGGGCCAGCAGTAATATGGGATGAATTCAGTTGGAGCTCATTGCAGTTTTTACTCTTAAAGTTTACTGAGATCCAACAGTGGGTGTTCTTCCTGATTTTCTTCCATGTCACACATGATGGGTGAAATTCATATGGCAGTGTGATGGGAGTAGTTCAGAGGACTGGGCTCTGGAACTGTGCAGATCTGAGTTCAATTTTTTCCCACAGTTAGTTGCTATAGAAGACCAGACAAATCACCTTAGCTCTGTTGTCCTATCTAGTAAAAGAAAATAATGCTAGTACCTATTTAACTGTGTTGTTATGAGGATTAAGTGCTGTGATTTGGAAAAGTGCTTTCCATATGTAACAAACACATGTAATAAATGTTTTTATTTATTTTTTGTTTTGTGTCTGTAGATAAGTCTGAACCTTTCTTTCTTTTCTAGTCAACAAAACCTATAAGAATGCAAAGGTACAGGGGTAACCCTGAATGTGCTCTCTTTAATAAAGATTTATCTCCTTGTATTCATAATAAGATTCTGGTGATACACCTTGGATTGTTTCATGTCATGATATGTTTCATGATAGTTCCTTTATTTAATATTTATCCTCGAGTCTGGCATCTTCTTCGCCACAGATTGTGAGCTCTATTAAGGAGCAGGATAATGCTTTTTCATCTACCAATGTGTACAATATCATGCACTGATGAACGAATACATGATTAAACACCAAGCAGATTAAAACTTTCCTAAGGGCAAGAACCACATAAACTATGTCTTAGTTATCGTTAGACACTCCAATACAATGAGTTATCATCTATTGAAGCAAAGTAGGTACTCGATAAATAAGAGTTGTGTAATTTATGTCTTTATTTTGGCATTTCTATCAATTACCTAATTTATTCTACAAATGTTTTTAGAAGTTCATATGTAAATGTGGAATGGCTATGACTCTTTCTTTGTTACATTAATTATTAGAAGAATGCATCAGTCAGTATGGCCGACTGGAAGCAGCTGTATGTGCCTCTCTCATAGAGCAAACCAAAATAGAGAGTACATCTCAGTACTCAGGGCAGGATGAAACCAAGAGCACACCCCATAACTCACCAGAGAAGCAACAGAGCCCAAAGTGGACAAAGAGGAGAAAAATCAGTCAGCCTGGGTTGGGAACCAAGCAACCTCCTCGACCAGGTTGCCAGCACGGACCAGGAGTAGCCTCTGGACATGGAAAAAGGGTGAGTGAGGGAAATCCAGAGCTCTGAGGACTATGAAGGCCCCCGCCAAGCCTCACGGGGCTCCAGTTCCACACGAGAAACTGTCTGCCAGAATCCATGTGGAGCTTTGCAGTCAATCGGGCCCTGAACAGTTCTAGCTGTACCATTCCCTAAGAACTTAACCCTAGTGGGCTGCATCCTACCACCAGCTGCCAGGCTGGGGAGGGAACTGGAAGTTCTGATGCTTTCATTTGTCCCAAGGGCAAATTCTTCCATGACCAGCAGTTTCTATCTAGGAAAAGCTGCCGCAAGAGAACTTATGGCTGGCTGCACTTTTGAGTTCTGAGCACAGACTGACTGAGTCAAAAGAGGGGAAGCTGGGTGAGACTCACCACCTTGCAAACCCTCATTCTCCTTGTGAATACTTCTGTGCAGCAGAGACACCTCTGCCCATCATTGCAGCATTATCCCCATAGCTAGGGGATGTCCTCCTGATTCCCACTGGTGGAGACAATCACACACATAGGTAGGGAGCTGGAGCGCCAACCTGTCTGACCTAGTCCTTTCCAAGCAGCTTTTTTGCCCAATCCCCTCAAAGCCCAATATGGGAACTCTGGAAGTCCCCACAGCCCCTCACCCCCAACCTCCATTGCTTGGGTCATCTGCGTACCTTTCTGGGGCAACATAGGTCAAGCAAAAAAGTCCACAGCCACCACTATAGCTGGTTGTCTCCTGCAAGCACCACCTTCCTGCCGGAGGTCAACTAGTACTTCCTGTTACAACATCAGACACAATAATACAGTGCTTGGAAAGGTCTGTTCCCAGACCTCAGCTAACACCACTATCAAACCACTTCAGCCACTCAGGAGGGTTTGAATCTGTGCATGTACCTAGCACAGCACTGCCACAACTGGCAATTGAGGAAACCACCACACTAAGGCCATATACAACAAAGGAACCCTACAGAGTCTATGCCATTCCCCTACTAACCCCATGAGAGCTGGTGCTTATACCTATCACTGAAAAACCAGAGGACTGGTCAGCCTGCATCAGCTCTACCCAACATCATCTCCCCTCAGGAGCTAAGAGTATGGACTCAGTCGGGGAAGGTGACAGTTCTGCTCTAGCAGTTGAATAAACCTGGTGCCCATGAAGGATCTTGGAGAAGAGGACTCCTCCACCCCCTCACCCACCACTACAGACATTTGCTTCTCTCGTGGGAACTCAGTGCAAGTGCATCTGTTAACACCCTTTCTGTAGCATTTTGGGGTAACTGTAACTCCATGGGAGGTGGGCCCTTTGGACTCAGGATTGCACAAGAGGTGGAATCCCACTTTCTACACAGATCATCAGTGTTTCTACAGTTGTACAGAGGTACAGGTCTGATCTGAACATTTGGAACAACAGGACAGGGACATAATGGAAAAGCACACCACTTTCCTGCCAGCCTAGTGTAGGAGATGAGGAAACTTCTCCTCTCGCTGTGTTGAAGAAAGTGTGTTTCACTGGGAGCTTTCAAACTACTTCCGTCAGGACTGAGCATTAAGCCTAACATAAGAGTACTGCATATAACCACCTGCTTCACTTGCAACCAATTTTCACCCACAGGTATCTCCTAACAGCCTGAAGAAACATACTGGGAAAAGAAAGAGTATACCACACCTCTGGGGAATGACATAAGCTTCATGAATACTCTGGCTTTCTAGATGCACAGGAGACAGTGAACCTACATGCACCCAATAATTTCTACTATAAACACCTCTGAGAAAGCCAATGCACAAAGATTCTCTATACATAGCCTTCTCTATACAGAACCTTTACCACATAAAATACCCAGAACTGAGGCTAGACAAGCATGTACTATAAACATTACATATATCTAAGGGAAAGATAGAAGAAAACATGGAATAAAAAACAACTTAACAACAAGAAGAAGAAATAATATACCCAAATGAGAAGGAATCAGAAAAATAATCCTGGCAATATGAAACAAACAAAAACAACAGTTTTTCAATGCCTCCAAAGACCACCAACTCTTTAGCAATGGATCTTTACCAAAATGAAATATTTGAAATTCCAGATATAGAATTCAAAAGGTTGTTTATAAAATTTGAGTTCCAAGAGAAAGTTGAAAGCCAATATAAAGAATTTTTTTTAAAAAAACCAACTATTCAGGGCATGAATGAAAAATTCTCCAAAGAAATAGATATTTAAAAAACAAAAATCAATCTGAGCTTCTGGGTATGAAACACTCACTTAGGGAAGTACAAAATACAATGGAAAGTTTTAACAGTAGACTGGACCAAGTAGAAGAAAGGATTTTAGAACTTGAAGATAAGATTTAAAATTAACTCAATCAGACAAAAACAAAGAAAAAAAGGAATAATAGAATTGAACAAGTCTTCAATAAACCTGGGATTATATAAAACATTCAAATCTAAAAATCATAGGTGTTTCTGAGGGAAAAAAATAACATGTTTGGAAATAATTAAGGGAAATTTTCCTGGTCTTGTCAGAGACTTAAAGATCTTGATAATAAGCCAGGCTTGGTGGCTCAGCCTGTATTCCCATGCCTTTGGGAGGCTGAGGTGAGTGGATTGCCTGAGCCCGTGGGTTTGAGACCCACCTGGGCAGCGAGACCTCATCTCTACAATAAATAAAAAAAATCAGTTGGGCGTGGTAGTGCATGCCTGTAATTCCGGCTACTCGGAAGGCTGAGGAGGAAGGATTGCCGGAGCCCAGCAGGTCGAGGCTGCGGTGGCCAGGAGCGGCCACTGTACTCCAGTCTGGGTGACAGAGTGAGACTCCAACTCAAAAAAAAAAAAAAAAAAAAAATCTAGATAATAGAAGCCCAAAGATCTCCTGGAAGATTTATTGCAAAAAGGTCATCCCCATGCATATTGTCATTAGATTATTCAAAGTCAATGTAAAGGAAAGAATTATAAAATCAGTGAGAAAAAAACATCAGATAACATATAAAAGTAAACCTACCAGACTAACAGCAGACTTCTCAGCAGAACCCTTACACGCCAAAAGGAATTGGAGTCCTATCTTTTCTCTCCTCAAACAGAATAACTGTCAGCCAAGAATTTGTGTGCTGCAAAACTGTGTCATAAATAAAGGAGAAATACAGTCTTCTCAGAAAAGCAAACACTGAGGGAACTTGTCACTGCTAGACCAGCCCTACAAGAAATGCTCAAAGGAGTTCCAAACATTGAAACAAAAGGTCAAAATCATCAGTAGAAAACAGTAGAAATTATAAAGTTCACAGGGCTTATAAAACAATAATAAACGGAGAAAACAAAGTAATCAGGTAAAACTCAACATGATGAATGGAACTGTACCTCACATATCATTACTAACCTTGAATATAAGTGATTTCAATGTGCCACTTAGAGGATATAGATTGGCAGAGTGGAGGAAAAAAAACCTCACAATCCAAATATCTGATACCTTCAGGAGACTAACTCACAAAGATTCCTATAGACACAAGGTAAAGAGGTGGAAAAAGTATTCCATGCAAATGCAAACCAAAAACAAGCAAGTATTCTTATGCCAGATAAAACATACTTTAAATTAACAGCCATGAAAAAAGACCAAGTCATTATATAATGATAAGTGGATCAATTCAACAAGTAGTTATAACAATTTTAAATATATATGCACCTAACACTAGAACTTCAAGGTTATTTTAAAAATTATATCAGACCTAAGATAAGAGTTAGATAGCAATTCAGTAATAGTGGGGAACTTCAACACTCTACTTACAGCAATGGAAAGATTATCAAGGCAGAAAGTAAACAAACAAACAGTAGACTAAAACTGAACTCTAGAACAAATTGGCCTATCAGGCATCTATAGAATATTCTACCCCAAAACTACAGAATATACATTTTTCTCATTTGTACATGGAATAGTTACCAACATTGACAATATGATACACCACAAAATAAGTCTCAAAACATTCAAAAAAATCAAATTCATATCAAGTACCTTCCCAGACCACAATGGAATAAAACTAGAAATCAAGTCAAGAGGAACTCTCGAAACCAAACAAATACATGGAAATTAGGCAATCTGCTCCTGAATGATCTTTGGGTCAACAATGAATTCAAGATGAAAAATTTAACATTTCTTTACATGAATGGCAACAATGACACAAGTTATTAAAATTTCTGGGACATAGCAAAAGCTGTGCTCAGAAGAAAATTTACAGTACTTAAGGCCTACATCAAAAAGACAGAAAGGTCACATATTGACAACCTCACATCACACATCAAACAACTAGAAAAAAAAAGAATGAACCAAACCCAAAGCTAGCAGAATAAAAGAAATAACAAAAATCAGAACCAAAGTAAATGGAATTTTAAAAAATACAAAGGATCACTGAAACAAGAAGTTCTTTAAAAAGATAAGTAAAATTGACAGATTACTAGATACATTAGTTTTAAAAAACAGAAGATTCAAATTAACTTAATCAGAGATAAACATGGAGGCATCACAACTGATACCACAGAAATGCAAAGACTATGCTAGATTATTATGAACACCTATATACAAATAAACTAGACAATCTAGAAGAAATGAATAAATTCCTGGAAACATACTCATTAATATTGAATCAGGAAGAAATAGAAAACCTGAACAGACCAATAGTGAGTAGCAAGATTGAATCACTAATTAAAAGTCTTTCAACCTGTATGAAGACCACTTGTATACCTAATCCTGGGGTGTGCCCCACATCTTTAAAATAAAATTAAAAAAAAATCTTTCAACAACAACAATAAAAGCCCAGGAGCAAATGAATTCTCAGCCAAATTTGAACAAACATTTAAAGAAGAACTGGTACCAATCCTACTGAAACTATTCTATAAGATTAGAAGGAGGGAATTTTTCCTAATTTATTCCATGAAACCAGTGTCATCCTGATACCAAAGCCATAAAAAGATACAACAAAAAAGAAAACTACAGACCAATATTTCTGATGAACCTAGATGCAAAAATCTTCAACAAAATAATAGCAAATCAAATTCAATAGTGCAACAACAATAACAAAAAATCACTATAATTAAGAGGATTTTATCCAGGGATGCAAAGATGGTTAAACATATACAAATTAATAAACATCATCCACCACATAAACAGAACTAAAAACAGAAATCGTACGACCATTGCAATAGATGCAGAAAAAGCATTGATAAAATCCAGCATGGCTTGATGATAGAAATCCTCAGCAAAATAGATCAGGAGGGAGCATGCTTCAAAATAATGAAAGACATATATATGACAAACCCATAGCAAACAGTATCCTGAATGGGTAAAAGTTAAAAGCATTCCCCTAAGAACTGGAAAAAGGTAAGGATGTCCACTTTCATCATTTCTATTTAATATAGTACAGGAAATCCTAGTAAGAGTAATCAGACAAGAGAAAGAAAGAAAAGATACCCAAGCTAGAAAAGAAGAAATCATGCTATCTCTGTTTGCAAGTGATATTATCTTATACCAAGAAAACCCTAAGGACTCTTCCAAAAGAGTCCTGGATTTGATGAATAAATTCAGCAAAGTCTTTTTTTTTTTTTTGAGTTGGAGTCTCACTCTGTCACCCAGACTGGGGTGCAGCGGCTGCTCCCGGCCACCGCAGCCTCAACCTGCTGGGCTCCGGCGATCCTTCCACCTCAGCCTTCCAAGTAGCCGGAATTACAGGCATGCGCTACCACAGCCAGCTGATTTTGTGATTGTATTGTAGAGATGAGGTCTCGCTGCCCAGGTGGGTCTTGAACCGCAGGCTCAGGGAATCCACTCACCTCAGCCTCCCAAAGGCGCGGGATTACAGGCTGAGCCACCAAGCCCAGCTCAGCAAAGTCTTAAGTTGCAAAATCATCACACACAAATCAGTAGCACTGCTATATACCAATAATGACCAAGTTGAGAATCAAATAAGAAACTCAAGTCCATTTATAGTAACTGCCAAAAAAGTAAAATACCTGGGGATATAGTTAACCAAGGAGAACTACAAAATGCTGTAAAATAAATTGTAGATGACACAAACAAATGGAGAAACATCTCATGCTAGTAGACTAGAAGAATCAACATTGTTAAAATGACCATACTACCCAACATAATCTATAGATTCAATGCAATCCCTATCAAATTACTAATGTCATTTTTCATAGAATTAGAATAAACAATACTAAAACCCATATGGAACCAAAATTAAAAAAAGAACCAGAATAGCCAAAGCAATACTAAACAACAGCAACAAAAACTGAAGGAATCACATTATCTGACTTCAAATTATACTACAAGACTGTAGTAACCAAAACTGCATGGTACTGGTACAAGGGCTGAACTGTAGACCAATGAAACACATTAGCAAATTCAGAAATAAACCCAAATACCTACAACCAACTAATCTTTGACAAAGCCAACAAAACATACACTGGGGAAAGGACATTCGAGTCAACAAATGGTGCTGGGAAAATTGGATGGCCACATGCCGAAAAATAAAACTGGACCTTTAATTCTTACCATACACAACAATTAACTCAAGATGGATTAATGACTTAAAGGTAAGACCTAAATCTATAAAAAAAAAAAAAGGACATTCCACAAGATGGTGACGGCATAGGTGGATTCATGAGACTTTCCGAACGTGAGTTCCCAAAAAGACTCTTACCTGTCTTCCCACAGCCCCCTGCCCACCACCAGCCACACTGGTACGAGGCCTGGGGACTTTTGGTTCCACGCAGGGCCAGATATTGCGCCCCCCCCCGGCTGCAGCTGCTCCACTATATGTGACTCCCACCTGCTCAGGAGTCCCGGGTCTCAGCTCCCTCCCTGGCTACATTGTCTTGCCCAGCACCCAGCAAAAAATGCCAGTCACCCAGGGAGGCTCTGGGTGCCCACCCCTCAGAGATACCAGTCCCATTTCTGGCTGAAGTGCCCTGTGAGGGACCCAGGGCCACCACCTGCCCTTTGGGGCTTTGGAGCTCTGGAGCCCCGGGCCCACCCTGGCTGAGGCACTCAGCATGTGACCTCAAGTTTGTGTAAGGGAGCAGAACCTCAAGTTTGTGTAAGGTGCTGATTGGAGGCTTCCAGCACCAGAGGAGGGAATGCCCGACCCTCTCCTCCACCCCAGCCTGCTGGTGACACCCTGGATCCAGCGCCCAGCTGTGCAGCTGATCCCACCCAGAGACCCAGATGAGCATTCCTAAAAGTGAAAGTGAAACTACATCCTCCGCCATTCTTCAGGCAGATTTGCATCACCCCACCCACCTATCAAGCCTCCACCTCGTTTCCACGGTGACATCATTAAACAGGAGACAAAGCCCCTCTCCTATGCTGAACAGACTGAGACAACTAAGAGTCACAGACCTCCCAGGCAGCAGGCTAGCTGCCTGCAACAAAAACAAAGGGGAGAGGCTGGAGATCAGAGCTCAAGTGACTTTAGCCACCAAGGAAAGATTACAGAACTAGTCTGATCTCTTATTTTGACCTTTGGTTTTATCATTCTGACTGTATGATTTACTCACTATTGTTTGCTTTCTAACTTACACTATCTGTTTCATGATCTTATTGATCTGTCTCTGTGTAGCTACCAGTATTCTTTAGGGAATTTTCCTTCTGTGTTTTTTTTTCACTTCTCTCCGGGCTTGTGTCTCTTTTTCACCTGTTAGTCGGTATGTATGTCTGTTTTCCCTCTCACTCTTCTCTCTTTCTAACTTCCTATTGACTCCCCTTCCTCCATTATTTTCCTCTTTAGTACCTCCTTTTGCTCCAGGGATGAGAGAAAAATCTATACAAATGAAGAAAAACCAAAAGGAGAATATGGGTCTCTCCCAGACCCCTGGGAGGGCAGA
>NW_007059698.1:872390-873031 GCF_000164805.1 Carlito syrichta
CAGATTAAGCTTCATCAGTGAGGGAGAATTAAAATCTTTCCCAGATATCCAATCCCTAAGAACTTACGCTGTCACCAAACCACCTCTACAAGAAACAAAAAGAAAGTACTAAACACAGAAGAAGAGGGGAAAAAAAGAACAATGGTCTTCACAAGAGTACAGGAAAAAGAATAAAATACACATGAACCAACCCAAAAACCAAAAGAAAGACAATAAACCAATTGGAAGAAAAACTCTATAAGAACTCTATGATAGGGATGAACTCTCACATTTCAATAATTAGCCTGAATGTGAATGGACTAAATGCACCACTGAAAAGACATTGAATGGCAAAATGGATAAATATCACCAAGCAACAATATACTGCATTCAAGAGACCCATCTCACTAGAAAGGACATGCACAGACTCAAAGTAAGATGATGGGAAACAAATTTTCAGGCAAATGGAACACAAAAGAAAGGAGGAGTCATGATCCTAATTTCAGACAAAATACCATTTAAGTTATCAAAAATTAAAAAAGATACAGAGGACCACTACATAATGATAAAAGGTTCACTCCATCAACAAGAAATATCTATCCTAAACATATATGCACCTAACATAGGTGCACCAACTTTTATAAAGCAACTCCTAGGAAAAA
>NW_007059699.1:0-18689 GCF_000164805.1 Carlito syrichta
GGTGTTGTGGCTTGGCGCGCGCGGGCTTTTCGGAGGACAAAGAAAAAGGCTTATATGAGATGATTGCTATTTTTAAAATGGCTCCCAACAATGAGATAGGCACATTGAAATATTTATGAGTAAAGTGACATGATGTCTGGGATTTGCTATAAAATATTGTGGCAGAAAAATAAAGAAAAAAAGCAACAAGACTGGTGAAAAATTGGTAGAGTGATGAGTATACAGAATTCATCCTTTTTATAAATGTGATAATAATAAATAGCTTAGAAAAGCAATCAACAAATTTATATCCATTAGATCGAGGTCGAGAAACAAGATAAATTTGATTGTTCTGACTGAATATGTGTTCAGATTTTTAGTTGATTCATGTGTGGTTAAGAGACATCCAGAATGCATATTCTCAGGATGCACTGATCCTTTTCAGTGTTTTTAATAAAATAAAATAATTGAATAATTGAATAACATAAAGGTATTAATTTCAGGGAAATAAGATAATCTAAATTCTTGACCAAAACAGACCCGACTTTGGGGATCACATTTAAATTCAAACTTTTATTTCCTTGAACCGAACACTATAATATGGCTTTAATACAATGATTATGTGTTTTCATTTAATTTTGATTAAAACTAATACTTCCACTGGAATAGTATTTAGAACCTCCAGGATGATGGCATATTGTGTCTTTATATGTCATTAGCACTTCATAATTTTTCCTTTGTTCATCACTTAAAACGTCATCAAAACAATTACAGCCAACACGCTGTCACCTCTCATATAGTTGGAGATGTCTTATTAGGATGAGATTTACTGCTGAACTTTATTTTTAATATACAAGAAACTAACTTTTTTTAGTTTTGTGCAGTTAAAGTGTGCAAGCAAACGAAAAGTACTCTCTCCTTTATTGCCAAAACCCCCCCCAAAATCAGTTTTGAAACTGTTGCTTGCCTTTTCCTATCATTTTTTGAGAGCATTAAAAAAAAAAATCCTCACATTAAATACACATTTTCTAGGAAGCATCTTTCTTTGGCCCTAGGCAAATTGTGAAGTACGTTTGAGTTGGGCTCCCTGCAAGCCTGCCTTCTGCCCTTTTTCTCTTTCCTGTGGCATCCATTTTTTCCCCAGACACACGATGGTGTGAGAGTGGCTGCCCATCACCAGAGTGGAGGCTCCTCTTCCCTCACCGCTTACCGCCTTCCCTGTCCCGAATCTCCATCTTCATCTGCTCTTTCCAGAAAAGAGGAATCTGTTGAAAGCAGCCAAGGGACGTATTTGTGGCATCGCACTTACCATCATTAGCGTGAAGGAAGGCCTGCCTCACTGCAAAGGTGTGTGGGAATGCCAAGCCACACTTTTATTCGTATGTTAGTTTTACCCTAGATAAACACTTTAATTTTACAATAAATCAACAGATCTAGAAGGCAGCAGGAGGCACGATTTGCATGCATTTTAAAGCAATATTAAAAGACTTCAAAGAAATGTCAAGTTCAGGAGCTACTCTCTGACTTCAGGGTCAGTTTCAGTTGGTCAGTTTCTTTCTTTTTTTTCTCCAGAATTTCTGGGTTTTTTTTTCAAGTTTTCAAGCAAAGTTTATTTATAAAGTAAATTAGACACACAGAGAGAAAGAGGAGTCACCTTCTTAAGGGTAGGGGATGGGGCCAGAACTAAGGAAATATGGCAGCCATAGCTCAAAGAGCCACGTGGAGACACCAGAGTTTAACAAAGCAAAGCCCAGAATGTCTGTTTTTAAACAATAGGTAAGCCGGGCTCGGTGGTTCAGCCTGTAATCCCGCACTTTGGGAGACTGAGGTGAGTGGATTGCCTGAGCCCACGGGTTCGAGACCCGCCTGGGCAGCTTAGCGAGACCTCATCTCTATGATAAATAAAAAAATCAGCTGGGCATGGTAGCGCGCGCCTGTAATTCTGGCTACCTGGAAGGCTGAGGTGGAAGGATCGCCACAGCCCAGCAGGTCGAGGCTGCGGTGGCTGGGAGCGGCCACTGCACTCCAGTCTGGGCGACAGAGTGAGACTTCAACTCAAAACAAACAAACAAACAAACAAGTAACCAGGGGACAGCGTGAACGCAGTCCCCCACTACCACAAATGATGCAGCCGAGTTTCCCACATTTGGAGAAATCACCAGAATCAGCACATCCGCAGTTCAATGGATATAAGCCTCGTCCTGGGAAAACCACCTTCCTGAACATGGTATCTACTGTGCCAGGTAAGTATGGTCAGTTTCCTTCTCATCAGATACTCCTCTGTGGAAACACTGGAGAAGCATCAGAATGTGACCTCTCTCCTGTACATTCATGTTTCCACTTGGTTGGAATAACATGGCCTATGTGGCATTCTAAAAAACAGTGAAAATATAGATACTTTAGAAAAGGAGGAGGATCTTCTTGCTTTCCAATTACTCCTTTCTAGTTAATTTCGTTTCTAGAAATTCTGACGGTGTATGCATTTTGTTGAAGACAAAGAGATACGGTCATTGTCTTTTAGCAATGCGCCCCAATTGAAGAAAATTATAGAACAAAAGCAAAAATCTCTGGTTGCAGCACAGCGTAGGATCAAGAGTTAGCTGGTTCTCCAATTTTCTACAGAGATTGGAGGAGAGGTGTGCTTCAGAACCAACATTGAAATAACACATTCTTCCTTTATCATGTTCTATGTGATGCGTCTAAAAAAAGGCACCTGGTTCCGAAGTTCAGTTTTCTTTTTTTTTTTGAGTTGGAGTTTCACTCTGTCGCCCAGACTGGAGTGCAGTGACTGCTCCTGGCCACCGCAGCCTCGACCTGCTGGACTCCAGCAATCCTTCTGCCTCAGCCTTCCGAGTAGCCGGAACTACTGGCATGCGCTACCACACCCGGCTAATTTTTTGATTTATTGTAGAGATGAGGTCTCACCAAGTTGCCCAGGTGGGTCTCGAACCTGCGATCTCAGTCAATCCGCTCACCTCAGCCTCCCAAAGCGCGGGATTACAGGCTGAGCCACCAAGCCAGGCTTCAGTTTTCTTTTAAATTATTTTTGAAAAACAACATCTGAAAGGTAAAAAGGTACATCAAAAACAAAACAGGCCGGGCGTGTTGGCTCAAGCCTGTAATCCCAGCACTTTGGGAGGCTGAAGTAAGGGGATTGCCTGAGCCCACGCTGTCTGAGCACAGCCTGGGCAACTTGGTGAGACCTCATCTCTACAATGAAACCAAAAAATTAGCAAGGTGTGGTGGTACACTCTTGTGGTTCTGGCTACTTGGAAGGCTGAGGCAGAAGGAGTCCAGCAGGTCGACGCTGGGGTGACTATGAGCGTGCCACTGCACACCAGCCTGCGATGTAGTGAGACTCCAACTCAAACACCCCCCCAAAACCCGCAGTACTTTACAGACTTACATTCCACTGCACTCTAAATAGTTTTCTCATTAATACAGAGAGTTTTCTTGCTCCACCCCCAACTGGACTTGGAAATTAATACAGAAACAAATGGAAATGCAGGGGTAAAATATGCAAAAGGAGCCTTTCACCGGCACAGACGCCTGCTGCTGGTTAAAAAACGAGAATCTTTGAGTTTGGATTTTCCTTTAGTCCTTTGTATTGCAGTTAATACGCAAAGAAAAAAAAAATAGAGGAAGGCAGAGAAGACTTCTTGCTGGCAAATTGAGTTCCTTGGGGGGAAAAACAAAGGGGAGAGACCAATTTAGGCGGAGGAAATTATAATACACCAATCATGATGATTGATCCTGGCGAGCAGGAGGCACATGGAAACAATTTGAATGTTATCCATGAAACTACTGCCTTCAGACCTCCTGGCATTTCATTTATCAGGCTCGCTGCTTTCAGAGGCACTACAGAGCCCCGTCATTCCAGGAAAGAAAAAGGGGTTTGGTACATTTATCCTTGGGATCCAAGGTGGGAAGCCTTGAGAAAGGAGGGGGACAATTGGTATCATTGCTTCTGTCTACTGTTTCTCTGATCGGGAGGGTATTTTGGAGATTTGGGATAAGGCATTTTACTTAGGACTTTTTCTGTAGTTAATTCCGTTTTCATCTGTGTGTGGAAATTTATTTAGGGGCTGCCTTTAAAAAACTAAAAAAAAAAAAGGATAATTATTACTATACTGTGGGTTTTACATAGAAATACTCCCTCTGTTTTGAAAAGTGACTTTCACGGAGTCCTTTGAAGGCAAGACAACCTACATTTGAATGTGCACAATTTCTCCCTTATGTGTATGGAAGACAAGTAAAAAGAAAAATCGCAACATGATAATATTTTCGAGAAAATTCTTTTGACGATCAAGTTCTTGCTTTTTTTTTTTCAGTTGGAGTCTCATTCTGTTGCCCAAACTGGAGTGCAGTGGCCGCTCCCGGCCACCGCAGCCTCGACCTGCTGGGCTCTGGCAATCCTTCCGCCTCAGCCTTCTGAGTAGCCGGAACTACAGGCATGAGCTACCACGTCCATCTGATTTTTTGATTTATTGTAGAGATGAGGTCTCGCTGTCCAGGAGGTCTTGAACCCTCAGGCTCAGGCAATCCACTCACCTCAGCCTCCCAAAGGCACAGGATTACAGGCTGAGCCACCGAGCCCGGCTTCTTGCTTTTATTTAAGGTAGATTTTTCTCCCAATGTTGGTCTTTTGATTTTTGAGGGGAAAACATCATGTTTTCTTGATGATAGTATTTAGTAAAGGGTTTGTCTGATTCTCCAAGGTCGTGTGATCCCTTTGGACTCAGGCAGGAATTTTTCGGTATTATGCTAGACTGATTCTGATTGTGAAGATTGTCAGAAACCTTGATTGATTGAAGGGAGGAAAAGCATTCCTCTGAGCTGCATTAGAATAAGATGTTTACTTTTAGCTGGTTCACTTTTTTGTTTTACAAAAATGGTAAAAATTGGTTATTTGACTAAATTGACTTATTCAGAACACTTAGAGAGACCAGATATCCGGAGCACACGAACAAATGCTTCCCTCCAGCTTCAAATTTAGTATCTGAATCCTGACTTTACTGGCTAAACATTGCTAAACTAATGCTTTCTCATCTAAAATGAGAATAATACACTACTTGTCTCATGGAGTTTTTGTGTGACTTAAATGAGATAATTCATTGCCATAATGCCAAGCACAATAGACATTAGCTATTATTATTAGGGTTCATAACAGTATACCTAGGTGTTTATTCACCTTGCAGGAACAGCATGGAAATTCCTAATTGCTTATGGGGAGAAAGAAAGAAGGCGCGTTTCTTCTTCTATCTTATAGAATGAGGAGCTTGAGCACAGGGAATTCAGCACACAGGTTACCGATTTATTTGTTTGTTGGTTTATTTGAGTTGCAACCAATAAACTCAGAATGGAATCCAGTGGCATGATCACAGCTCACTTACAGCCTCAACCTCCTGGGCTCAGGAGGTCTTTCTGCCTCAGTCTCCAGAGGAGCTGGAACTACAGGCATGCACCGCCACACCCGGCTAATTTTTAAAATTTTTTGTAAAGACGATGTCTCGCTATGTTGCCCAGGCTGGTCTTGGAACTGCTGACCTCATGCAATCCTCCCGCCTCAGCCTCCCAAAGTGTTGGGATTACAGGGTGAGCCACTGAGCCCGGCCCACATGTCTATTTAACTTCTCAGGGTTAAACTTCTCACAGTGCTGGGTTTCCTAGGCTTTGTCACATCTTCCATAGCCGTGAGGATTTCTGTGTCTTCCCAATCCCTGACTTCCAAGGTTTTCCTCAAGGACAGAGTTTCCCAGAATCCTTCCTGGGGATAATTGTTCTCCAAAGAAGGGGAGGCACTCTGTTCCACCTAGAAATTCATGACTCTCCCATCCATTGTGTTACCCATCCAGTCCTCCAGTGAGTGGCATCGGTGGGTGTGGGACATGCTCTTCCATGAGGCAGACAGTAAGTGCACACATCCACTCTCCAGAGACCTGGATAGCTAAGAGGGAGGCTAGGAGTGAAGCACATGCTCTTGATGTCCTAGTTGGCACTACAGATAAAATTAATACACACGGCAGGCTTCATCCCTCAGCTTAGCAACTACCACGCCACAGAGCTGGAAACCATGACCCTGTCCTGACTCTCCCCCTTCTACTTCCCAAAGCTATTCAGTGGACGTGAACGACCATCCCACACGCTTGTCCACATCTCTGCATGCATCTGTGCCCATGCTAGTTTTATAACTAAATTGAGGGATTCTTCTACTTGGATTCATTTTTCAGATTCAGATGGGAGTTCTCTTTCTAAGATCCGTTTGTTTCGTGGGATTTTCCTGGGTAAAAACGGCCAAGAGTTCCCATCTTTTTTTTTCTTAATTTTTAATTTTAAAGATGTGGGATACAATTCAGGGTTAGGTGTACAAATGTTCATTAGGTAGGTACCCTTGTTGATGAGGTGTGCCCCTCCCTCCTCTGACAGTTTTCCTCAACTGCCAATCCCATCTCCCCTTCTCTGGCAGTTTCCCACCACTGCCAATCCCTTTCTTATAGTATTATGATAATTGTTCAAGGTTCACTTATGAGTGAGAACATGTGAAACTAGGTTCTTTGTTTCTGTGAAGGATCACTCAGTATTTTTTTTTTATTAAACATATTTTTTGTTTTAAAATTGTGGGGTACAGTTAAGGGTTAGGTATACAAATATGCATCGTTCAGGCACCCCTGTTGATAAGGTGTGTCCCTCCCGTCCCCAGACCGATATTGACTACCCTTAATCCCACCACCCTTGCCCTCCCTGACCCCCCCATAGGTTCCCACCACTGTCGATCCTTTTCTTATAGTATTACAATAGATGTTCAAGGTCCACTTATGAGTGAGAACATGGATCACTCAGTATTATAGATTCTAAGTCCATCCAAGTTGCTGCGAAGTTCATAATTTTGTCCTTCTTTATGGCTGCATAATATTCCATCGTGTATATGTACCACACTATTGTTATCCAGTCCTCTTTCCATGGGTAGTCATGGTGGGTTTCATGTTTTTGCTGTTGTAAATAATGTTGCAATAAACATGTGTGTGCAGGTATCTTTTTCATAGTGTTGTGAGTTCCTCGGGGTATATCCCCAGTAGGGGGATTGCAGGGTCATACAGAAGGGTGATTTTTAGGTGTTTTAAGAATTGCCACACTATTTTCCATAGGGGTTGTACTAGTTTACACTCCCACCAACTGTACAGAAATGTTGAAGTTCCTGCCTTCTTATTGGATTATGTCATATAGTCCCCTTCACAATCTGGCCAAGTTGCGTTTTTCTCTTAGCATCCTCCTTAAGATCCTGTCTAAGACCTTGTCATCCTAAGATGCCCTCTGGTTTTATTAAATTGATGTACCCATGGGTCCCCCAAACAACACATCCTTTCATATTTCTTAGCATTGCCCTATCTTGTTACCTGCCAAGAATGCCTTGCCCTGAAACCTACTTCCCTTTACCTGGCTAGCCATGTTTTTATTTTTGTTTTTGAGTCGGAGTCTCTGTCTGTCACCCAGGCTGAAATGCGGTGGCGCGATCCTGGCTCACGTAGCCTTGACCTCCTAAGCTCCGATGATCCTTTTGCCTCAGCATCCAGAGTAGCTGGGGCTACAGGCACATACCATCATGCCTGGTTAATTTTTTTGATTTTTGTTTTTTGTAAAGATGGGGATCTTGCTATGTTGCTCTGCCTGCTGGCCGGTTTTCATTTATTATTTTAGAACAGCTTCAAATGAAGCATTCCCCTTTATAATCCTGTGTACTCACAGCGCTTGGTATGAACACTAAATTTCTCATGTTACTTCCAGCTGTTTGCATAGTTCTTTCTCGCAAGACTATGGTTTCTCCATTTTTATAATGCCACCTTTCCACAAGTTTCAATCATCCTTTCCTCAACCCCCAGCAGTAGTTATATCATAGGTGCACAATTTAAAAAAGTTAAATCGACCCCCCCAAAATTAGAATGACCACAATTTAAATACAATATTTAAACATTTCAAATGATTCAATTGGTTTTAGAATAGGAAGACTCAGGACTCTATTCACGTGAACCCCCAAATGACCAGCTCATCTCACAGAAGTGTTACTTTTTCTGAAAAATTTGAGAACTACTTGAAATTCTTTGGATGTAAGCCCAAATTGATTAGTTCATCTTGTAGAAGAGTTTTCAGTTCTTTTATGGAAATAAATTTCCTAAGGAAGAGTCACTAAATTATGTTTCTTTTTTAAGTTACAAGACTTGAAGTTCTTAGAAAGACTTAGATTATATTAATATCATGTATAAAGTATACCATGATCATGCATAAAGTAAACTTTTAAAAGTTCATAGATTTGGCTTGGTGGCTCAGCCTGTAATTCTAGTACTTTGGGAGACCCAGGCGAGTGTATTGTCTGAGCCCGCAGGTTAGAGACCAGCCCAGGCAACTTAGCGAGACCCCATCTCTACAATAAAAAAAAAAAAATTGGACAGGCATGGTAGCGCGCACCTATAGTTCCAGTTATTTGAAAGACTGAGACGGAAGGAGTACCAGAGCCCAGCAGGTCAACACTGGGATGGCCGTGACCGTGCCACGCTGCACCAGTGCACTCCAGTCGGGGTGACAGAGTGAGATTCCAACGCAAAAAAAGAAAAAATGAAGAGTTAAAAAAAAGTTTATAGATTAACAGTGTTGATTCATTGGCTTTTGCTAATATTTAGGAGGACTTTGCAGTACAGTTAAAATGCGTTAAATCAAACTAAATTTTCAGTGTCTCTAGAGTCTTCAGTTATGGCGTGTGACTAGTCAAGGAAACATACACACATGCTCACTCTAATAAAAAGTTACTAAAAGATTAATTCAAATTATGACTGCAAATAGTTATCTATAAAAGGGTAAAAAGAAGTAAAGCAAAAAACAAAGGAAAAATATAAAAGGGTTGTTGGTGTACAAATAAGGTTTTAGTAAAAAAAAAATGCATAGAACAAAAATAGAAGATTCAAACATGTCAAAAAATGGTATAAGCATGCCAAAAATTGTATGTAATAAGTTTATGGAAAAGAAATATATATAAGAAATTCTATAAGCAATCTAGACATAATAAAGTCTTTTCTGGATGCAAGTCTCTAGACATTTTCGGATTTCTTTTCAAATTTTATATAAAATTCACTTGAGTGCCTGGTTCAAATTATAATCTAAAACAACCTGTCAGGCTACCACTATAGTCCAGAAATACATTAAATACTCCAAAAGCTGGTATTTGTAATATAGCCACAGTAATTAAAGTTTATCATTTAAGTTATACTAGTAACTTCAGACCTTGTAGCTTTTGTAAAAAACGTGATCAGTCACTACCTAAAATTGTCAAAATGTATGCCTGACTTCACTTAATTGTTCTACTTCTTGAAAAAGGGGTTTCCCTCTTTTATTCCTTTTATTAAGCCAGAATCCAACAATTACAAACCCACCTAATGGTCTTACAAGGATTTCAGTCAGTGCCTGCAAACAGTGCCACTGCTGAAACAGATTGGGATACCTCAAGTCAGACACAGAGAGATTTTCAATCTCTGGCTAAGCAGGATTATGCCCACTGTCAACTCTGAAGAAGCTACAGAAAACAGACCTTCACCCCTCAGTACCCCATATGATTACTGGATAGAAAAATCTCTATAGAATAAATAATTGAGACAGGGGAGCTAGCACAGGTTAGACATAAAGAAATTTCTTATAGGTAGGTTTTAAAAAGGCGTTCAAACATTTAAAAAATTATATTCTACTGCAGGTCAAGTGGCAGCCTACCCCACTCCTTGGCAAATCCAAAGAAAACTCCATCAGATATAGGACGAGAACAGTACAATCTTTCAATTTGCGGTTTAGCATAATAATCACTAAAAATTCTTTGAGACACAAGTAAACTGAACATAGGTATTTGATATTGCATTGCTCAGAATCCAAGTCAGTCCCTGAAATGGGATTCATTAAAACTTTGAAATTGTTTAACAGTAGGCATTTTCCTACGCCTCTGAAGGAAATGGGGCCACAGACATAAATGCTCATAAAGAAATATGTTGTCCATTTGGGACAATTTTTAATCACAGTTCATAAGCTTGTTTCCCTAGGAACTTCTTGGACCATGGAAAACCCAGACATCCCAGGGGAATAAGTGCTGCTAAAATTGAAGAGAGGAACTACCCAACCTTTACAGGATGCAAAATTGGTTTTCACCGATGGATCTTCCTTGGGAACAGCAACCACTGTCTTCGATGGTACTGTTTTCCGCTTCCAAACAGGCTACAACTCCACTCAAAGAGTGGAACTGTTTGTGGTCTGCTAGGTTTTTCTCCAGCTCTGTAACATACATTTTAATTTGTTTTGTCTCATTTGGAAACTGCTAGCTTGCCTGTCCCCGTTTCTTCTTCTCACAAAGTACTTTCACTTTTACAGGAAATTCAGACACGAATCCACGCTCACACTGCCCACTTTTATGTTGCACATATTTGTTATCATTCTGCACTGCCAGGGCCTTTGTCTGAGGGCAATGCTTTGGCTGACGCGGTGATGCACTTTTTTGCTTTCCCATTGTTATCCCCTGCTTCAGCGGCCGCTGTTTCTCATGCCCTTCATTATCAGAATGCTCAGGGTTTGCGTTGCCAATTTGCACTTTCCAGGGAAGCCACACATCAAATAGTTAAGGATTGTCCTGTTTGCCCACAGTTTCAGTACCCTCCTTCCACAGGTGTGAATTCTAGGGCCCTCTTGCCGGGACACCTCTGGCGAATGGATGTGACACATGTCCCCTCTTTTGGGAAGTTGGCTTATGTTCATGTTACAGTGGACACCTGTTCTGGTTTTCTTTTTGCCTCAGCTTGTTCAGGTGAGGCTGCTCGTTATGTAACAGCTCATTACTTTGCAGCTTTTGTTGTCATAAGTATTCTTAAATCTATTAAGATTGACAATGGCCCTTCCTATATTGGCAAGGCTTTTGCTAACTTTTGCTAACTTTTCAGATTTTCCATTCCACCGGAATTCCCTACAATCCTCAAGGACAAGAAATTGTTGAGAGGGCTAACAGAATGTAGAAGGTGCAATTCAAAAATTAAAAAAGGGGAATATGGACATTCCTCCCCACATACTCTGCTAGCACATGCTTTATAAATTATCAATTTTTTCATTTTAGACCATGACAGAGCGTCACCTATGGCAAAGGCTTTGGTTCACTGGAAAGATCCAATGACAGGGTTGCGGTAGGGGCCTGATCCTGTACTCATTTGGGGACGAGGCAGTGCTTGTATTTTTCCTGGGTATGCAGAAGGTCCCCGATGGCTCCCAGCCTGGTTCATCCGCCCCTATTCCAGTCCTCCGTTCCCACGTGCAGGTGGGGACACTGATTCCCCCATTCAGAAAGATGACCATTGTCCCACCAGGAATGGTGCTGGCTCAATGGGCCCCTTGCTCCAGGGCGACATGACAGAGCAGGACCCCAGTGTGGGGGCAACTGAAAGCTCTGACCTCCTAAGCTGAACGTCTAGTGCAGGAGCATGGTAGGAACGCTTCCGATCCTGCTATCCTGTTCCTGGCTATGATGGCTGTGGTCACCTGCCAGAGCTATCCCATACAGAGGCCATTGACGTGAATGCCCCCGAGAAGACAGTGCTAGTCATTGGAGACCAACTTACAACTTTAAAAACCCGAGTGTCATTAAGATGTCATGCCGAGTTTCAACGGATCTGTGTTCCTTCAAAGCCATATAACGACTCTGAACGGTACTGGGACTTGGTTAAAAATCATTTGCTTGGGATATGGTCTGCAAATAATATTTCCTTAGATGTTGCCCAACTGCACCGGGATATTGTGGGAATCTCCATCTCTGGGTCTCCTTTGCTGCCTGCCAATCCTTCGGCTACAGAGTATCATGGATAAGATTATGCATTTGGTATTCACTCATAGTTTATGGTCTACTAGATATTCTATGATAGCATTTGCAGTTTTAATTTTGGTTTTACTGTTTTGTTTTCCAGTCTGCATCCGAGCAGGAGGACGGGCCATCTGAGAGCTCAGAATAGAGGTTCACAAACTGCGCTTAAAAGAAAAAGAAAAGGAGCAGATGAAGGAGACAAGGACATTAGCTGACAAGGTCCTTATGTCCTAAAACACACAAGCATGACAAGGTCCTTGTGTTCCTGGCCTGATTCCAACAGGAGCTTGACCAGTACTTCCTTCTTTGATGCTTGCACCTGAGAGTGTTGATTACTGGAAATCAGTTAGTGTGACCTCTAGTCTGCATAGTCCGGATGTGGCCTGCCTTGATCATAACTTTACTTATTAGAGTTTTTAGAAAACACAAATGTTAGTGGATTTACTTTAAATCATTAATAACATGGTGCTATGGTAATCTTGCCGAGAAAGTCACAAACATTAACCTATTTCCTGCTTTTGCTAACATTAATATATTTCTTATTTATGTAGTTTGGTCCTATATAAGGGTCATGCTGTGAGAATAAAATCGCTCTCACTTATTCAGGAGAGAGTCCTCCCAATCCCGCTGTTCTTTGTCTTTCTTTTCTCATTCCCTTCCCCCACCTCGGGCCCTGCTCTCCAAGGCTGGACCTCTGCAGTTGGTTTGCCTTTAAGGCTCAGGTTTTCATGCCTGATAGCGTCTTAAACATTATATAGACTTTGGTGTTCTGCTACTGTTTTTCAAGTGTTCATGGGAAAAAACTTCAAAAACATGAACACTTTACTTAGAAAAAATTGGTCAGAAGGTTCTCATAGCTATTTGAGGTTCGTCTGGTTTAACTGAAATTATTTGAGTTGTACTGTTATCTTATTGATTTTTATTTCTTTTTCTTTTTGGCAAGATTACTCATTGGAGACTAAAATTCCTTGATATCCAATTTTAGTATCTCATCTTTCCTCTAATAGCAAAAAAAAAAAGAAAAAGGTTTTAAAAAACTGCTGCTTGTGCATTTTGAGATTTTTTTCTGGAAACTGGTTTTCTGAATGTCTAGCATTAGTATTTTCACTGCTCTGTCTTTGGGCAAAAAAAAAAAAAAAAAAGAGGAGCTATGAAGAAACTGCTGAAGAAGAGTTAAACAATCAACCTTTTCTGAGCCAAACCCAGGGCCTCCCTGTTTGGGTGAGATCAAGTATCCGCAAAACATTTTCTAATTTGTGTCCTTTGAAAGGGCTCTTTTCGGGACGCCTTGAGGAATGTGAGGTTTGGCCTCCTTTTCTTACATAGGAGTTGCTCAAAGGAGCACTTTATGCCTCTTATGACTAGATGTTTCATAAGGAATTTTTAACCGTGTCCCAGTGTCCAACTAGAATGATATGTGTGAGCTCTGAGTTGTGTGTAGGTGTATGCATCCATGGCTGGGTCAGGCGACTTCTCCCCCGTCCAGTGCTGCTGCATCCATCTTTTTCATTCCCTCCCTCTGACCAGTGGCCACTCCTATCGGTTTCCCACTTGAAGTGCCCCCAAAGTTGACTTTCATCTCATCCAGGTCTTGCTATTGTTTTCTCCTCCTTCCTTGTTCTCACAGGCTCCAGCTGTTCTTCTTCTTCTGTTTTTTTTTGCTTTTTTTTTTCCTGGGAAACTATAATTTTATTCTTATTTTAAAAGATATTGGCCATTGTGGTCATTGTCTTGGTAAACTATGGTGTGGCCATGTGCTCTTTGAGCTATGGCCGGGCCATGTTTGCTGGCTTTGGTGAATCTCTTCTTTTTCTCTCTCTAACTCACTGTCTAAATAGACTTTATTTTCTAATCCAAAATATAAAAGATATTTTAGTCTATTTATATATTTATGCATTAGATGTGAAGGCACATGTGCAGGTTTGTTACATATGTAGATTGCGTGATGGTGAGGCTTGGGCTTCTTTTGAGCTGGATGGTGGGCGTGGTCCCCAGTGGGTCGTGTTTCAGCCGCCACTCCCCTCTCTCCCTCCCTGCTCTAGAAGGGCCCTAGTACCTGCTGTTCCCCACCTTGAGCTCCGCGGATTCTGTGTTTAGCTCCCACTTATTGGGAGAACGTGTATTGAGTTTTCTGTTTCTGTGAGAATTTGCTCAGGATGATGGTCTCTAGCTGCATTCATATTACTGCAACAGATGTGATTTTGTTCCCTTTTGTAGCTGCATAGCATTCCATGGTGTATATTTACTATATTTTCATTTTCTTTTTCTTAAAAAAATGTTTATTTTAGGCTGGGCTTGGTGGCTCAGCCTGTAATTCCAGCACTTTGGGAGGCCGAGGTGAGGTGGATTACCTGAGCCTGTGGGTTCAAGACCCACCCGGGCAACTTGGCAAGACCTCGTCTCTACAATGAAATAAAAAATTAACCGGGCATGGTAGCGCACGCCTGTAGTTCTGGCTACTTGGAAGACTGGGGCAGAAGGATCACCGGAGCCCAGCAGTTCGAGGATGCAGTGGCCGGGAGCGTGCTACTGCACTCCAGTCTGGGCGACAGAGTGAGACTCCAACTCAGAAAAAAGATTATTTTAAAGATATGGGGTACAATTCAGGGTTAGGTACACAAATGGCCATTGTATTGGTAAAGTTTGGGCCTCATTTTGGTCCCCATTTAACCTGGTTTGAGATCAGGTACCCTTACTGATGAATGTGTCTTCCCTCCCACAGCGGTTTCCCGCTACTGCCAATCCCTGTCTTGTAGTATTACAATTGTTCAGGGTCCGCTTATGAGTGAGAACATGTAGTACTCAGTTCTTTGTTTCTGTGATAGATCACTGAGTATTACAGACTCAAAATCTGTCCAAGTTGCTGTGAAGTTCATAAGTTTGTCCTTTTTTATGGCTGCATAATATTCCACCATGTATATGTACCACATTTTCTTTATCTAGTCTACTTTCGATGGGCAGCACAGTTGGTTCCATATTTTTGCTACTGTGAATAGTGCTGCAATAAACATGCACACACAGGTATCTTTTTGTTGAATGATTTGAGTTCCTCTGGGTATATTCCCAGAAGGGGGATTGCTGGGTTGCATGGGAGGTGTACCATATTTTCTTCATCCACTATTGGTTATGTGCCCAAAGGACCACATATCATTCTACCAAAAAGATACCTGCATGCGTATGCTTAGTGCAGTACTGACCACAGTAGCAAAAACACGGAACAAACAATGCTTCACGAGGACCTGACTCAGCCTCACTCCCATTCTGTGGTGTCCCCATTTATCACACAGATGGATACTGTGTTGCCTAGGTTACAAAATCCCTTAATCTGCTCTTGTTATGCACACCCAGTCTTATTTTTTACTCCTCCTTTGAACCTGCTCACAAATCTCCCATCGCTCAAAGTAGTGAGTTTTAACACACGCTTCAGAATCAGAGCTGCTTGTTAAAAAAAAAAAAAAAAAAAAAAGTATAGACTTTAGACTTTCTGGTCCTGGCCAGGAAATCTGCATTTTAAGTGGATTCTTCCAGGTGATTCTAGTGTGCGTTCCAGTGCAGATCCTCTGCCCACCTGCCTCCCCGACTCAGCCGCTCTTCACATTCTAGAAACATGTCTCTTCCATGGGGGATGAGTCCTACATTATATGCTCACGTGTGCTGGGTTCTGAGGATTTGTGTTTCTGCAGTTAGAGAATAATCTCCCTGGGCAGGAATCAATGTTTAGTTTCCACGATGAGGCAGAAAGATCACCGGGCTGGGGACTGGACAAGTTGGCCTCTAGTTTCAGGTTCTACTTGGGAGGACACACGGGGGCTTCTCCTGGCTTAGCTTGCCCATATGCAAGGGTGAGAGTGGGCAGAGGTGATGTCTGAGTACCCTGTGCTCTCTCTGTTAGCGCAGTGTCGTAGAGTAGGAAGGTCAAGAGCTTTGAATCTTAGCTCTGCCAGTAGGTTTGTAATTCTAAAAGTGTGATTTCCCCGAGTCTCAGTTTCAGTGGGGGAAATAACATACACCTTCCGAGATTGCCATGAAGATAATGGGTATGTAAAGTCCCGGGCACAAGGACGCTTCTGTCAAGGTCTCCACGTGTTGTTTTTAATCGGTGTCCTCCCACGTGTCTGCTGATGCTGTGTAAAGAGAGGCTGGACATCACTTATTGGAAAATGGCATTTCTTGTGGATTCTGTGCTCTTGCATAGCTTTACTGTTCGTGGACAGTTTAGTTGAATGATAAAACATGAGACTGGGTGGGTTCAAACTGGCCTCCATATCTTAAGAACTCAGCGCCCCGGCACTTGTTATTTTAACTTTTTTGAAGCGGGGACTCAAATACTATCTTTACTGAAAAGTTGGTGTGAGGCTTAAATGACATGACACATGGCAAGTAAACGCCCAGCCAGTGCCTGATCCAGAGAGAATGTTAGCTCATATGAATAGGGTTATCCGGATCCAGCAGATGGGGCTCTGTTCTGGGTCTCAGGAGACCTGCACTTGAGTCCTGAACAGCCACTGTCTCTCTTGACCTTGGGTGGGTCATGTTACCGGCCTGTGATGCGAATTTTCCAAGTCAGCCTAGGCTTCAAGAGGGTCAGCTCAATGGGTCAGTCAGTCAAGCCCCAGAGAGAGTCGTGGAGGAGCTGGTAGGCCTAGCCCCACAAGTGTCAGCTCTAATGGGCTGGCAAGTCCTGAGAGTGTTGCTGGTTTGGTGGGCTAACAAGCCTGGCCCCCTGGATGCCTCAGCTTCGGAGCCTCGCCTTCTTCTGGCAGCTCTCCTGATTTGCTGACTCTGTCGGATGGCAAGCCAGCCTCTGGGGTGCTTGACTTCTCCACTCCGCTGATCTTCTGGTAATCTTCTGCAGCTCTTCAAGTTGCAGCTCTTCAAGGTCAAAGTTCTTGTCTCATGCCCAGGAAGAATGAGGGACACGGGCAGTCCAAACATGACACAAAAGCTCCCTTGGTGGGAAGGGACCCAATGGGGTTGCCCAGAAAACCTGGTGCTTATATAGCCCTAAGTTCAAGCTGATTGGCTCCTACTAGCTGTGAGCTGTTGCTGTTTTGATTGGTCAGGGTTAAGGACCAATCGGCAGGAGGTAGGACCTGATGGTGAGCTGATTGGTTGTATTTCGATCCCTGCAGTGAGGACTTTAGCTCTAGCTTGAGAGCCTTGCAGGGGGCCTGTTTACTAACGCTGAGCCTGAGAGCCCTGCCAGGAGTTCAGCACACCGGTAACAGAGGACCAGCCTGTCTGTCTGCCTAGCCTTTCTCTAGCTATCTCCTGTCTCACCGGGACGTCAGTTTTTCAGCGCTTTGAAACAGTGCCAACTATTTGCCGTAGCAAACACATGGAACCAGCCCAGGTGCCGCTGGAAAGTGGACTGAGTAAAAAAATGTGGTCCATATACACGGCAGAATATTATGCGGCCATAAAGAAAAACAAAAATCATTCTCTTTACGGCAAGGCGGATGCAGCTGGAGACCATCATTCTAAGTGAACTGTCACAGAAACAAAAAACAGAAGATCGCATGTTTTCTTTCATAAGTCGCCCCTAAATGTTGGGCATGTGAGCATAAAGACAGGGGGACAACCGATGCTGGACACTGCTAACAGGGGTAGAGAGTGAGGACACAAGGGGCTCTACCAGGGGAGGCAGGGCTTGCTAGAAGTTCAGGTTTCTTTCTGGGCTCCGGCGATCCTTCCGCCTCAGCCTTGCAAGTAGCTGGAACTACAGGCGCGCGCTATCACGGCCGGCTAATTTTTTTTGATTTTTATTGTAGAGATGAGGTCTCGCCAAGTTGCCCAGGCTGGTCTTGAGCCCTTGGGCTCAGACAATCCTTTTGCCTCCGCCTCCCAAAGTACTGGGATTACAGGCGTGAGCCACTGCACCTGGCAAGATTGTTTTTTACAGATGAGGAAACGAAGATTTAGAAAAGCTGAATGACTTGCCAAAATTCACACAGCTAATCAGAAGCATAGCCAGAATTGTATTTCTTCACGGTTTTTCTACTTTATTGTACTGCTGATTGTGACTTGGATAATAAGATACTTTCATCACCATTTGTTTGAAAAGGTAAGACCAAAGAATAATACCAAGAACCCAGTCACACACAAAAAAATCTCATTTGCGATTGCATTTTTTCTATTAAAGTTTTATAAATAAAGGCATTTGTTAAAAGGCCCAGTTTGAAATTTAAAAATAAGAATAGGGATTTAAGTTTATGATTAAAAGTAAGTCAGTCCTTTTTTCTTTTCAGAAAAGAGAGAATTGTTCTATTATCATATTCACAAGATAAACAAAAAGAGCTGTGGTTTTGATTAGAATGTCAGCTGAGTGCGTAAATTACTGAAGACATCTGAAATTTATGTTCTTTCACTAATTAATTAATTCGTTCTTTCATTCATTATTCAGTAATTACACTGAGCCAAATGCTATGCAACATTGGCTGCTCTAATGATTACAAAAGAATATTTAAGATACATTTATAAACAGACCAAAATCAAAGGTAGAGTTGGATAGCTTGGCCTCCATGTGTACAGAATTAGACTTTATGTCATTTCTTTATTCTTTCCATGGAAATAACAGTGTAGATTAACATCACTCTGGCTTCATTTCATCCAGTTCAAGAGGAGAAATAAAGCTCACTTTGTATTTGGACAGTCTTTCTTCCTCTATTTTGTAGTTATATCGTTTCATTTTTTTTTTCCCTCCTGACCTTGCTGTGCGCGTAGGTGACTCATTGAGGGTTTATTTTCAGTTTTAAAAATTCTGTGCTGTCTGACCGGGCTTGGTGGCTCAGCCTGTAATCCCTGCACTTTGGGAGGCAGAGGCGAGTGGATTGCCTGAGCCCGT
>NW_007059699.1:18908-19235 GCF_000164805.1 Carlito syrichta
ACACACACACACACACACACACACACACACACACACACACACACACACACACATTCTGTGCTGTATCTATAAGGGTAAAGATAAACATGAAATAAGATTGCATTTAAAAATAATACTGACTGGGCATGATGGCTCAAGCCTGTAATCCCAGCTTTTCGGGAGTTGGGGCCAAGAAGATTACCCGAGTCCAGGAGTTCAAGATCAGCCTGGGCAGCTTGGTGAGACCTCATTGCTACAATAAATTTAAAAATTAGCTGAATGTGGTGTCATGTGCCTGTAGTTCCAGCTACTTGGAAGTCTGAGGCAGAAGGATCACCTGAGCCCAGC
>NW_007059699.1:19525-38735 GCF_000164805.1 Carlito syrichta
CGCGGGTTCGAGACCCGCCTGGGCGGCGAGACCTCATCTCTACAATAAATCAAAAAATTAGCCAGGCGTGATAGCGCGCGCCTGGAATTCCGGCTACTCGGAAGGCTGAGGTGGAAGGATCGCAGGTCGAGGCTGCGGTGGCCGGGAGCGGCCTCTGCACTACAGCCTGGGCGACAGAGTGAGACTCCAACTCAAAAAAAAAAACAAAAACACTGAGCCTGTCTGAGGCCAGGGAGCCCCAGCTGGAGTCAGCTCACTCCCAGCAGCTCTGGGGGTCTCCTGCCGGCTCATCAAAACCCACCCCATCCTGCCTCTTAGGTAGACCAGACAGCCATCCAACGCAGGAACTGAGACCATCATTGCACATCAGAAACGAGAAATAAACAAGTCCTGAGCATGTCTTTGCCCATCTGATTTGGGGAACCACATCTCCAAGTGACCGCAGATGGTTAAAAAAGCAATTCTCCGTTTCGGCTTTATGTCAATCATTTTGACTGATGTAAAAATTTTGATTTCCACATTTAAGTGTAGAAAGCAATAGACTTTTGGCTGGTCTGATATGTTAACAGTCTCTGTAAACTAGCATTGAGGTTTTTGGTGAATATCAGATCTTACCTGTGGAAATGGAATACTCTTTAATTGTCTCACACAGCAGCTAATCCATGCACCTTTGACTAGATTATAATCCCAAGACCCCTAATAACAAAAAGTGATTTCTTCACTGAGAATAAAGAAAAAAAATGTTCATGACCCCAGAACACTTTCCTTTTAATGAGAGAATATTTCTCCTTTGACTATAACTTTAATTAAACTCTATTAACTTTAATTTAATTTGAGCTATTTAAATAGTTCAAATGCTATTAAATTCAAAGAACATATTTTTTTTAAGGTATTTAGTTCCTGGCCATTTTTCCTCGATCTCACACAGCCTTAATTACTATCCACTTATTGTTAAGTATATCATAAAATAAAATATAATGTATACATTGCATTAATCTCCATAAAAGTAAACGAACCAAAATCGGAGGTACAATAAAAAGGCAAAGTACATAAAACATCTTCAAACACTTAGACCTCCATGGAGGGTGAATGGATTTTATTACAGTCTTCTATTGTTCTGTAGAAACGAGAACAGGCATTTTTGTGTAAGGTACATTATTATGCAATATTCCCGTTCTATTATATGATTTTTTTCTCTGCCCAATTTTAATGTCTTTTCCTTAAAGTAGAGCGTCTCTTTATCTATAATAATTGGCACAACTTTGCCAAGTCATATATTTTCCCTTCGTAATTACTGGGATAATTACAACACCCCGGCACATATTAGTAACCAGGGAAACAGGGCTATTTAATTATATCCTAATGAACATTTGCAATTATATGATTTTTAAAACAAATAGGAAATTAAGTAAATACTTTCCATCAAGCAGAGTATGGCTTAAAATTTATTTTCAATAACACTATTGATTCGATTATTCTAAATAAAAACTTCCGTTGTCACAGAGGGTATGGATTTAACCTTCAGAATATAGGATCTTTGATTCTTGGATTTGAAAGCAATTTTAGATATCTTCAAGTCCAATTCTTTCATAGTCTCCCTAACAGATGTTTTATTAAACCTCTTCTAATTGGCAGTACATGCTTATTAATGAGACGTTGCTGAAACACCTCCAGGGATGTAATGTTTACCATCAGAGAAGGCTGCCTGCTGAACGCTGCTAATGATTAGCAGAGATCTCTTGAGCACCCAATATGTGAAAGACGTTCTTCTAGGTATTATGTAGGATATAAATTCGAGTCAGACTTTACTTTGGTACATAAAATGCTAACACGAATCTACATGAAAAAATGGCTGATAGGGATGGAATATACCAACTGTGTTTGCCAGCTAATTTAGATTTCCAATGTTCCAGTCGCTACTACACGGAAAAGGCAATTGTTCACTTGTCAGGGCAAGGATGGTTCCATCCCATACATCATATCCTCTGCCTTGAACTTTGTCTCTCTTGGGTCCCCTAAGCAGCCTCTCTTTGAGTTTGCACCTGACCTTTTTCTTCCTGACCAGCGACTTTTAATTGACAGCATATTTACATGGGAGTCTGGAACTTTGATTTGGCACTTGCCAGAGGCTTTTGCGCCTGACTACATGTTTAGTTCCTTGTCTCACAATTCATGGGCAAGTTGTTGCCACCCACCTATCCGATATAAGATTCCAGAACACTCGGGCACAGGAGCAGTCTAGCCTCAAGTGCTCCAGCCACAAGGAATTGTTGGTTGTAGACATTTGGTGAGAAATCACTGAAAGTTCTCTTTGGAGGGTGTCCATTTTACCAATGGAAAGCCCTTCTGGTGAAGGCAGGAACTAGCAACCTTTTCAAATATGGAGGTCATTATTAACATCTAAAAGCACATGGCCAGTCTTCTCATAGCAGTTCTACTGCTAGTCTTCTTGATAAAATAATAATTATGATAAAACTTAACTGTATCCAAAATACTATTATAGTATTGTCTATTTTGTTAATTCTAATCTTTCAAAATATGGTGGCACTTATGCACGTGAGACATATTTATTTGTTCCAACTGTGAGCGGTGCTTATTGTATTTGTAGCTTTATTAAACCCCAGCAATAATTCCATGGCTCCCGGGGATACATATTTCATAGAATTTGAACCATATGATGATAAAACTATAATTAGGAACACATACTATGCAAGAAGATTACACACGTTATCTTCTTTAGAGCTCAGCACAACTCTGTAGGGTGTGCACTATCACACAAAATTTTATAGGCCAGGAAACAGATTTCCAGGGAGTGAAGTCCACAACATAGAGTTATAGGTCACAGAGTGGGGGTTGGACTCCATGCCTGTCTGCCTTAAGGGCCCCTCCTCTGTGACTATGCAATGACATTGTGCCGGCACCAGGAAAGTGGTTGCAAATAAAGGCAAGAGAGTCTGAGGTGGCTGAGAGCGAGAGCCGAGTTCAGGGTTGCCACCCCTTCCAGCCCAGCCACCTCTATTGTGTTAGCTGATACATCCACTACGCTTCCGAGCTAACAGGAACTTGAAAGGAAAGGTAACAACAACAGCAGCAAATTTTGTTTTAGTTCCCTAAAATAGTCACTGAGTTAATATTAAATTGTGAGTTTTGGGGGGCGAGGTGGGGAAGGGCGGGGAAGGCAAAAAATTTTGAGTTTTAGATCGGCCGGGTGAGGTAGCTCGTTCCTGTAATCTCAGTTTGAGAGACAGAAGCAGGAGGATTGCTTGAGCCCAGGAGTTCCAGAGCAACGTGGGCAACAGAAAAGAAAGAAAGAAAGAAAAATAATTAGCAGGCATGTGCCTGTAGTCCCAGCTACTTGGGAGGCAGAGGTGGAAGGATCACCAGAGCCCAGGAGGTCAAGGCTGCAGTGAACTGTAATAATGCCACTGCATTCAGGCTGGACAGCAGAGTGAGACCCGAATCAAAAATAAAAATAAATAAATAAATAAATAATTTAGTTTTAGTTAATTTTACTAATCAATACAATTTTGTTTACATAGTATTTTCAAGATATGTATCCATATTATGATAATGACACGTTCCTTGGTTTTATTGCCTAACCAAAGCAAGAGAATCATATAATTATTAAGCTGGGTCCTCCAAGGGAAAGCAAAGACTGTCAAAAGTTTCAGTCACAATAAAGCATAGGATATGTCATGGATCATAAAGAGAAGCAAATAAAACGCCCTAGAAGTTAAGAGGAAGGAGATGTTATTAAGAGGGAGGAGGTGTTATTTTGACCTTACGAGGTCAGAGAAAGCTTTATGCAAAAATAAGTTGGCATTTTTCCTGCACATTGAGTAACGGTTCAGCTTTGGGAATTTAGTCTTGATAAGGGGATGGGCCTGTAAATGGAAGGACCATCTTTATTTATTTATTTATTTATTATTTTTTGAGTTGGAGTCTCACTCTGTCACCCAGACTGGAGTGCAGTGTCACGCTCCCGGCCACCGCAGCCTTGACCTGCTGGGCTCCAGCGATCCTTCCGCTTCAGCCTTCCAAGTAGCTGGAACTACAGGCATGCGGTACCACGCCCGGCTAATTTTTTTTTGATTTTATTATAGAGATGAGGTCTTTCCAAGTTGCCCAGGCGGGTCTCGAACCCGCAGGCTCAGGCAATCCACCCACCTCAGCCTCCCAAAGCGCTGGGATTACAGACTGAGCCATCGAGCCCACCTCGGAAGGACCATCTTTTAGTCCTTGAAACCAAGACCTGTTGGAGACAGGACACATTTAAATAATGACATCAGAGCAACAGAAAACACTGGAACTGTTCTGAACAAACGGGCATGTGTGGTCACTCAAACTGTAGGAGAAAGGGTGGAACAGTTCTTCTGGCTTGAGCAAGGGAGAAGAATCACCAAAAATCAAATTAGAAAAGTACACTGGGACCATAGTGTAAGGATCTTGAGAGTCAGGCAGTATTTTACAGACAAATCATTGAAATTTTGTGCCCGGGTGATGCATGATATACATAGAACAGTCTTCCAGAGAGATGCATTTGACAGGGGAGCGTAAGTTGAATGTCAGAGGGCAGAGACTGGAAACGTGTACTTGAGATGCCCATGATCTCTTTTCTATCTGCAAGCCTTTCTTTGAGCATTCGCCTTGCCCACAGCTTAAATAAGGATTCTCAAGACTCCATGGAGCCTTACCTTTCCTGATCACATCTGGCAGAACTGCAGGTGGACATATGACTTTGGTGGGTCCAGTGAGATATGTTCCTCTCCGAAATTTGGAACTGGGGTCAGAAACTGAGTTCCTCAGCTGTGGGAATCCATGCTTTGGGGATACCTGAGGTATACCTTGAGCAAAAGGATGAGTTTAGCAGAGAACTGGAGAGTGGAGAGAGATCAATGTTGTGAGTGTGCAAAGAAAGATGGTGTGTGTGTGTGTGTGTGTGTGTGTGTGAGAGAGAGAGAGAGAGAGAGAGAGAGACAGAGAGAGAGAGAGAGACAGAGAGAGAGAGAGCATTGACTGCTTTTGTCTCAGCCTACTTTAGGCTTGTTTTCCTTGAAAACAAGTGTGGTCTAAGATAAAGTAGGACACGTTCCCCAACAAGACCAACCTGTTGATTCTAGATCTGTGTCTTTGAGCACAAATCTCCTTCTTCTCATATAAGTCCTTCAAGACACACATTGTTGTTTTTTAGTTTCCTCTTCTTCCGACCAAATATTTCTTTAGCGACACCTGTTGTTACCTGTTTCTTATGAGCAATGGTACGCAAAACTGATCTCCTTATTTCTGAAATGTTCTGACCAGGATGAAAAACAGTCAGGCCGTGGCATCCAACCTTCCTTTCTCCTTGCAGCTCTTGACTACAGAGTCCCCGACTTCTCTTCCAGCTATGGGGTTGGGGGTGGGGGCGGGGAGGGCTTGTAGCATATGCTTAGCTAATCATATGTAGGAAGAAATCTCTAGTAGAATTTCAAGGGCAGATATTCATAGGGAGAAGAATCCTCTATTCTTCTCTTGTCTAGGTTGAAGACAAGATGTCTCGAGGTATACCTCCCTTCGTGCAACTATGAAAATGTACTCAGTAAGCAGATACTGGAAAATAGGAGTTTGGGTCCTGGATTCTGTCACTAAGCTGCCATACCCTTCACAGGCTGTCACCATGCTGCTTATTGCAGAAAACAACAAACACCTCCCTGTTTAAAGCACTATAGTAGATTTTTTTCTTCATACAAACCTTAATTGATGAAGTTTTCTAAGGCCTGGGTGTGAGACTTTTTTAAAAAAATGATTTAAGAGTATACTGAATCTTAAATCATCCATATCATATAAATACTGTAATTCATTCAATCCTAGTGAAATTTCTCCCAGTTTTCAAGTTTGTCTTCTGTGATAAATATTTATAATTTCAAGCCAGGTGCAGTGGCTCAAGCCTGTCATCCCAGCACTTTGGGAGGCCAAAGCGAGAAGACTGCCTGAGCCCAGGGTTTCGAGACCATCCTGGGCAACTTGGCAAGACTTCAAATGTACAATAAATCAAAAAACTAGCTGGGTGTGGTAGTGAGTGCCTGTAGTTCCAGCAACTTGGAATGCTGAGGCAGAAGAATCGCCAGAGCCCAGTAGGTCGACGCTGGGGTGGCCATGAGAGTGCCACTGCCCTCCAGCCTGGGTGATGGAGTGAGACTCTGACTTTAAAAAAAAAAGAAAAAATGTATAATTCCAAACTATAAAACACAAAATAAGTTAACTCCATTTCCTAATCCCTTTCTATTCTGTAAACCTGCTTTTCTTCCCTCTTCTATTATAAAAAGGGGAAAAAATCAACATCTAATAAATTGATATAGAAAAGTCTGACAGAGGATTGGCTAAGTTCTTAGGCTAGATTGTAGAGTAGGATAAGCAGAAGCGTAAGCCACCATTTGAACACAGTTTCTTCTAGCTGGAACAATAAAATGTACTCTCAAGTGAGTGAAAATAAAGCAGGATGAGTGAAACTATGGTGGGAAATAAATATAATTTAAATGTCTACAAATTTTTGCTGCTCTCGTCCCACAATAACATGGAGCGACTCTAGTGAAGCAGAAACGATGGTGTGTGTGTGTGTGTGTGTGTGTGTGTGTGTGCATGCACTCTGTTAATAGAGGGTTCCACTCCCAGTCCTGGTTCCCTCCAGTCTCTGTCTGGCATGGGCAGATGTAGACATTCCCATACCCAGATTGGAGAACCAAGGAGGCTTGATGCCGGGGCAAGGGAGAGGCCACAGGGGCAGCCTTGGAGCAAGAGCCATCATAGGCCCCAGCAGCAGGTGCAGGCAAGGGGAATGCGGCCTTTACCTAACGAGGGGAGAGAGGCCTTTACCTAACGATTGAGTGGAGCAACACCATTCAGGGAGACCTGTGAGGAGCTGAAGAATGTGTCTTGCGGACCTCCTTCCCCTGCCTCAATGATGTTTTCTAGAAATGTCTCCTTACTCAGAAACTACCATGGGAGAAAAAGAGAAGGTAAAGGGGCGGGAGATAACCAAGAAAGCATCCACCCCCAAATAGGCCAAGTCAATCTGCTAAAGGCACAGCTTAAACAAAAAGCAGGCTAGGTTACCTGGAATGGTATATTTTCCATTGTTGTTCAGAGAAACAGAGGCTTGTGATTAAACTGCATTTCTTAATGTTAATCACATTTTAAATTACATCTGATTTGCAGTGTGCAAGCTTTAAAGTTACTCGAAGTACAGATACTTGATTTAAGAAAGTGGTGTGTATGAAATTATAGGAGAGTTTGAAGGGGAACATCTCACTTGCAGTGGCCTACTGAGTTTGGTATAAGTTTGATACACAGAAGTAGACTACACTTGGATTTCTAATCAGGCTATTAGAAAGTGGATCTTGGGAGAGTTGTGAGATAGGTCAGGGCTACAGATTTATAGATCTGGGTGAAAAAAATCAGAAATATGGTGCCAGTTATTTCAAAGCTCTAACAGGTCTCTTTACGTAACTTGCAAAATGGAAACTAGTCTTGTTCCCCTCTTACCAGTGTGGACTGTACCCTCCAGGAAAAACGTAAGACTTTTCCCTCTTATAGTCGACTTCTCTCTGTTTTTGTTTTGTGTGTGTGTGTGTGTGTCAGGATTTTTGCTACAGGCATGTGGAAGTTCTCTGGTCTTAGCTCAGTAGTCATAGTCAGCTAAATTCTGAAACTGAATAATGCACGGGTGTGGTGCTGTTTACTGGAACAACCGATTTGTTTTATTGCCTAGATTTCAAATCCTTTAATATGTTTCCTAAGAAGTCATGTGATTTGGAAAGTTATTGCACAAAATAAAACTGAAGAATGAGTACTAGAGCTATGTCAGACAATTGAAGTGAATTATTAAGTGTATCCTTTTTTTTAGAATACTTTTACGAATAGAAGATCCGTGTCTACCAATCTACGCTAAATAAGTGCTGAACAAATATTGACTTTATTTGCTTGGAATTGTGCCAGGATTGCAGCCTGCATGTCTCCGTCCAGAGTAAAATGGGATAGTAGCCCAAGGAGGGAGGTTCAGGGAAAGGACTGTTTTTATATATTTCTTGAAGACGGGAGACCTCACACCAGCAACAGCATTGAAGCTATTGTCATACCTCAGACATTTATTGCATGGAATTAATGGTAGCAGCAAATGGAAACATTTTAGGCATGGCAGCTGACATGAACTTCATGGCCCCCAGCCCAGGGATAAGCTGAGAGCCCTTACAGATCATCCTTTGAGGACCACCAGTCTGATGGCATCCACGCTGACCTTGATGTCAAGGGACTCACATTCTTGTTATGGCTCTGTCTGTGGCTAACCATATGTCCTGGCGAAAGTCGTTTAGCGTCTGCTTTGGTTTCCTGTCTGAATACTTGACCCTTCCTGCTTCACAAGGATGCTGCAAAATGAATGGAGAGAAGGTATGAGAGAATGCTTTGTATTCCTGTAAGAAAGGTGCTCTGTGATTCTAAAGGATTATTATTAATTCATCCAGAATAAAGACTATAAACTAAGCCGAACAATAAACAGACTTGATGAAAGTGCTCACAGTTTTCTGCTCTACATAACACAAATCTCTGCCTTGGCTGCTGTTAGCATCAAATGATCTCAGTTGCTTGTTCCAAAAGTTTAAGCAGGAATGTTATGTGATCGCACATTTGGTAATGTTTAGAAGAATGTGCATAAAGATGAAACGCGTGTTATCGGGGACAAGTTGATCCAAGGAAAGGAACTGTATAATTAAGAGCAGTGTTTTATATGCCACCAACACCACAGACATCCAAATGGCTGATTAAACAATGGGACAGTGACCAATGGCTGCCTGATACTGAATTGTTGTGCTTAAAGATTCGTTCCATGAACAGCCAGTAACAAAATGTTAGCCTACAAAAAACTGCAGTAACTTGAGGCAAATCTTTAACTTGTGGCTAATGACTGAATCTATCTCATGTAATTCGTAAGTCAGGAAATCTGAGAAAATAAATATATGAGAGTTTGAAGATTTAAAAATAAAAGCCGTGCAACTTAAGCCCTCAGCAGTAAAATTTATATTTAACAGTGATTAAGTACCCAGATCATATAAAGGTCTGTAATTTCATCGGGAGGCATGGAAATGACTGTGTTCATTTTATAACTGAACTAAGCAGATTTACTGTTTTCCTAAGAAAGGAAGAAGAAATTGAACTGCTGACAATTCACAAATAATTCTAGTTGACTATGTCAGACAAAACAGAAACTAATTTTTGAGGGGGTCAGTCAATAAAAATAACTTTTTATTGGATAATTTTTACAATATCCCTGAATCTATAAGTTTGTGATTAATAGTAGATCAGCTATCTAAATAATATGAATAGGAATATTTTCTTTCCATATCTACTTCATTGAGGGGTTGAGATGAAATTAACAATCGGACTCCTGCCTTGTGTTCTAGCTTTGTCTCCCCTGGAATACCTGTCTCTTCCCCCACCTGGTTAACTACTGCTCACGATAAGAGATTCAAGTCATCGTTGCTCCTGTAAAGACCCCGACGAAGCTTCCCACCCCATTTCTGCTGCATCGCAAATGAGGACCCGTCCTCTTCCTCCCCATTCTCAGAGCTTTCTGCATTCGTCTTTATTTTACCTTGTATTGACTTTTTGAGACGTGCCTAGCCTCCTTCCCCCATCAAGGCAGAGATCAATAAGCTATATTTTTAGTTTTTGAGCAGCTTTCTTCCTTTTATCACAATTACACAAAATTCCCTGTTGCAGAGTCTACCTTGCTGCCACCTATATCCACCCAGTATTGCAGGGTTTGGGCTGGTGGCTTTATCTTAGCGTCCCTTTTAGCCTTTGAAGCCCTTGAAGCATTTGGACTGAATGACACTCTGAAGGGGGTCTTTCTGCTTCCACCCGCCTCCATGATGACTTTCTGGTCTACCCCGAGTTCTGACCTCTACCACCTCACTTCCCCCTTGGGTCTCCTGGTCCAGAATCCCAGTAGGACAGAAGTGGAGATGGGAAAGACAGCCAAGGCATTGATTAGGTTGTTCTATGATAGCTTGTTGACTTGTCTGTCTTCTCCAATACACAACAAATTCCTTGAGGATGGGGCTTTTATTATCTTCATCTTGACATCTAATGGACCTGGCACAGTTTCCAGTCTCATTGTAGGTGCTTGACAAATGCTTATGAAATAAATACAATTTGTGTGTTTACTTTTGAACGAATAAATACACTTACAATTTATTTACTTATTTGCCATTTGTTAAACGGCAAACTTAAAGCATGGTATTACTTCGGTATTTTAATCACTGCATGAGGCCATTTATGCTTTTTTTTTTTTTTTTTTGAGTTGGAGTCTCACTCTGTCGCCCAGACTGGAGTGCGGTGGCCGCTCCCGGCTACCGCAGCCTCGACCTGCTGGGGCTCCGGTGATCCTTCCGCCTCAGCCTTCCAAGTAGCTGGAATCACAGGTGCACGCCACCATGCCCAGCTAATTTTTTTAATTTATTGTAGAGATGAGGTCTCACCAAGCTGCCCAGGCGAGTCTTGAACCCGCGGGCTCCGGCAATCCACTCACCTCAGCCTCCCAAGGCGCGGGATTACATACTGAGCCACTGAGCCCGGCTGCCATTTATTCTTCAACCAGCACAAAGTCGGTTTATTTACAAGGAAGCCAGATGAGGGTATATAGATACGTTGGTCAGAATGGAGACTTCTTCCATTGCAGGGGCATCTGATGGCTCTGAGAGGCCTCCTTTGAAAACCTACCAACCAACTGGCAGTCTCTGATTTTCATATTTTCTGGTTACTTAATCGCAATCTGTCACGGTCTAGAATGGTGAATTCTCACCTCATCTGAAACCTGGTTTCTGGTCCTAGAATCCGAGGAGACTAGAATTTGGCCGCAATCCCTTGTTGGCTTACTATTGCCTGTGAACCGAGTTTCTGGATGATCTGCCATGCTAATCGCTTATGCCCCAACATTAAGAACATTGCCTGTGACACAGTAGATGCTCACTATGATCTGTTAGAAGAGTGAATGCTGACCTCCAGGGTCCTTGCCACCAGCATCTCCTGCCCTGGGTCCTCTGTCACAGGCCATGCCACCCACTGGGAAACCAGCATCTCACAGGTAGATACTGCAGCACCCTCCCCACACACACACACCATCTCTGGACTTTGCTGAACATGGTGCATCTGTCTGTGCTTCTGAGTCCATTTCTATAATGAGTGCTCTCAGTCCTGGCTCCCCCTTATAGTGGTCTGTTTTGCATTGCTGTAAAGAAATACCCGAGACTGGGTAATATATAAAGAAAAAAGGCTTATCTTGGCCCACGATTCCCCATGGCACCGGCATCTGTAGGGCTTCTGGTGAGGCCTCAGGAAGCATACAATCATGGTAGAAGGTAGAGAGGGAGCAGGAGTGTCACATGGTGAGAATGGAAGCAAGAAAAAGAGAAGAAGGGGCCAGGCTCCTCAACAAACAACTCTCGTGTGAAATGGTAGAGCGAGAACTCACTCACTGCCACAAGGATGACACCAAGCCACCATTCATGAGCAATCCATTCCCATGACCCAGTTGCCTCCTACCAGATCCCATCTCTGACACTGGGATCCCATTTCAGCATGAGATTTGGAGGAGACAATCACTCCTGGTACTCTGGGTTTATAGTCAAAGATTACCATTCTCTTTTCCCTCTACTTCCGCTCCAAGGCCAAAGTGGTCTATTAACATCTCTTGGCTGTGGTAGTCTTTAATACTGGATAGTTCTTAGAACCCACTTTGCCCGGGAATGTTGGCTGAGTTGGATTAAATTTGAAATCGCATGGGTGGCCCCGTCTCTGTGTCCTCATGTGCACAGTGAACCTCTGACGAGATGGGGAAAGACCCCAACAGGGTTCAGGGTTCAGGGCTCTTCTTGCTGTCTGGATGTTCTTATACCTTCTCTAAGAGCTTTGGAACAAGCCACTTAAAATAAGCCATGCCCTTAGTAGGAATTTATAAATTTTAACAGAGGTTAACATTAAAATAATAATACATGTAAGACAGATCTGCTTCCTAATTATTGTTCCAGGTTGAAGCGAGTTTTTAAAAGTGAGGCAAAGTCACCTCAGCCATTTCCTTCACACAGTGGATAGCCAGAATTCCCAGAGACCCAAAACTTTCCCTCCTCTCTGAGTCATTCCCTGCTGAAATACACCATGGCAGGAAAAGTTGTGTTGTCTGCTTTGATATGATTTTTAAATATCTTCTTTATAAGTTCATTAAAGCTTTATTTCTCCCCCCTGTACATGTATGATGTTAGCCTTGGGGTGCTGGCTGAATTCCAACCCGAGCAATTAATTACATTTCGATACTCAGCCCTCCCCGCGACTTCAGACAGGGAAGGTGTGCTGTCTTCCTCAGCAAGTCACTGCTGATGGGTAAGCAGCTGTTGCTGTCTCCCTAGAGGAGAGGAGGTTCAGAGAAAGCTTCCTGCCTCTTGGAGGGAGCAGCTTGCAAAGGGATCTGGGACAACCGGCATCCCTGGGAATGTGAGGCGCTTTTCACTCCCGCAGTCTCCTGGAGCCATTCCTCACGCCTCTTTTGAACCCCTGCCTTAGCCCAGAACAAAATGGGAAGTGACTGCGTTTTCTTGAAGAGTTGTTCCTGAGTGAAATGGCTTCCTTTGAAGCCCAGTCAAAGGGATGTTTTTATTTTGTTTTCATTTTTCTGAAATCCCATCAGTTCCCCTCACCTCCTAGGAGACCTCACACCACAACCTGACACCATGCCTGATACCTAAGTGTCTGTCTTCACAGCTAACAAAAGACAAAGAACACACTGATGCAGATTATTCTACAGGAACAAGTTAAAGAAGTGAAAGGGACTTTCTTTTCAGTCTTTAAATAGCAAAAGCAACCAATATTCTTTTGGAAAGTATGCGTGACAACACAACACCCAAATTCACTTGTCAAGGTTCCCTGCGACGTGCTCTAACAAGTCAGAAATTCAGTAAGTGTAGTTATATCCTGCAAGTTATTTTGAAAAGGTATAGAGAATAGCCCTTTCTAGATGCATACTTTATGTTTTACTTGGCCCAGACACCAGTGCTTGATGGAATGATAATTGGATGTTGATGAAAAACATCAATCATCGTTGCATTGGGACTTGAGTTATATTTGTTTAACGTTAAACTTTAAGTTGTGAAATAAACCAATCATGTTGCAGAGCAGTTGATTGCTTTTCTAAAACTTCATTCTTTCACTTATTAGGCAAGAGTGAGTCATTCCTTATATCAACTGGACTTATTGAAAATTCCAGAATTACTCTCACAGGCTTGAAGCATTTGTCACGTAAATAAAACATCCTTTTTTTTTTTTTTTTAAGATTGTTGTTTTTATCCATTCTAAAGCTCACGGTTCTCGGTGAAGCCCTACTGCTGAAATTCTTGTCTAGGCAAGTTTTATTTACATTTATATTTTCCAGTTCAGACAGTCTATCCTGTTTGGGGATTAGCCACCCTTGTGTTCACTGCTTGGTGGCAAATGCCAGCCTCACAAACACACATCTCTGCCTGCAAACAGCTGGTTGCACTCAGCTGCTCACGTGCCTAGCCACCATGCAGGAGAAACAATATCACCTCCTCACCATCTCATTGTTTCCCCTGCCGAGTCCTTCCACTGGGGAAGAAGGAACAAATCCTCTCTTGTTTTCAGCAATCACAAGTCAGTGACTGTTTCATGGACCCTTCTCACATGTAAGCACACTACCTTTCCATCAGTTCCTCCTTCCCTGCTATGCCCCTTCTCCTTTTCCATCATGTAAGGAAATCCTCATCTCCCATCCCTCAACCCACCGCAGTAGCATCAGGTAACTTACCTCAACCTGAAGTTGTACACTGGTTCTTAAATAGCTCCCTCACTGGACCGTAAGCGACAAGAGAGCAGTGTTCCTGTTTTCACAAGATATTTGCATTGCATGTAGAAATGCAACTGTAATTCCGTAATCATTTCATTATGTTTAAAATTTTCTCTGTTGCATGAATTAGGAATTGATGATAAAATGATTTCATTTCTTTTTTCATTGAGATAGGCTTATTTCAGTTACGTAATGTGGACTGTCTAGGTTTTTGTGAATTGCTTGGAATATAGCCACTGTCCCCAACATCATTTTGGTATTGTAAGTGGAATTGTTGAGTCGGGGATCGTGGTAAGTACTTTGGCTTATTTGAATCATTTTATCCTCACGATAGCTATGGAAGGTTAATATTTTTAACAATCATTTTACAGACAAAGAAGTTGAGCATCAGAGAGGTCAAGTGGCTTGTTAGAGGTCACATAACTAGTTAACGAAATTATCAGGAAAATCTGTATGACTTCAAAAGCCCATACTTTCCCAGTTACATGAACCGAATGATAGATGTTTTGACAAGCAAAGAAGACTTCTCAATTAAGTTTTATTTTGGATTAGTGGGATCAACTTTTTGATGAAACCAACAATGAAAGCTAGACAGATTAGTTAACAACTGAATGAAAACTTTTGTTCACCAGATTGACCATTCGTTTGTACTGACAAAATTAAATGTTAAACTGTTTTTAACCAAAAATATACCAGTTTATTAAAAAGTGTATTTGTCAATTAAAGCCAAAATTTTAAACTTTATGATATGGAAGTTCAAAGACTGGGGCTAAGGTGGGCAGATGTCTGAGAGAGTCGCTGGACTCACAGGGAACAGCACGGAGCCCCTGGTACATATTATCCAGTAAAGATCCTGAATAGCAGGAACTGCGAAACAGGTTGAAAAATGTGGAACTCACAGGCAATTCAGCCACTCCAGCTAAACTGAATAGTTTCTGCAGAGTGGCATTTTTGATGTAACACCAAACATATGATGGCCCTTATTCCATGACACGTTGAAAGTTCTGTCTGTTAGTTTTCACACAGAAAGTAAAGTCTCTTTCTGTTTCTGCATGCAGTCTAAATTTTTAATACCCTAAAAAGCGAAAACATAGGTTAAAAAACAAAAACAAAAATAATTTCTTTTTCTGGCTGGGACCGCAAGACACATAATGTCCAGCAATAAAACTGCTTAGAGTTTTTTATTTCCCATTGGTTATTTCAACAGTGTGCACTCCCAGTTTTGGGAAGAACGTATTTGATTAGAGAAAACAGTTCACAGATTCATCCCTTATTTAGGCCTCGTGTATGTATCCAGACACATGTTGAATGGCCAGACTAAGACTTTATTTACATACTTATATAATTTCCTTTCATCTTGGGATTTCAAAGAGCTTTATGAGTTGATTAAGCCTCACAGCTTCACTAAACACTGCATTACAATACTACAGATGAGCCAGACGTAGAAGCAGAATTTCAGTTTCTTGTGTAGATTTTCTTTGCATTTGAAATTAGTTAAAAGGCTGGGCTCAGTGGCTCAGCCTGTAATCCCAGCACTTTGGGAGGCCGAGGCGAGTGGATTACCTGAGACTGAGGGCTTGAGACCCGCCCAGGCAACTTGGTGAGACCTCCTCTCTACAATAAATCAAAAATTAGCCGGGTGTGGTAGCGTGTGCCTGTAGTTCTGGCTACTTGGAAGGCTGAGGCAGAAGGATCACCGGAGCCCGGCAGGTCGAAGCTGTGGTGGTCGGGAGAGTGCCACTGCATTCTAGTCTGGGCGACAGAGTGAGACTCCAACTCAAAAAAAAATTAGAAAATAAATAAAAGAAATTAGTTAATAAAGAATGAGTGGTGCCATATATAAAGATCTTTTTTCAAACAAAGCAAAACAACTTTTATTTAGATTTGCAGAAATGTTGTAAGGATAGTCCATGTTTTCCATACGTTTTACCAAATTTCTTCTAATGTCATCATCTTATAAAACTGTGCGTACTTGTCAAAGCTCAGATATTAACATGGGTATATTACTACGAAGATGATGAAGTTGATAATCAATTTGCCATCTCCACTGAACTCAGTCACCCTTACTACACACAGCATACGCACACGCACACACAAACTCGCAACTACAATCTGACAAAAGCAGAGAGCAGAATTATGGAGGGAAGGCCAACCCCTGGGTGTGAGAACTGATGGGCAAACTTTATTTGGATTTCATCAGTTTTTTCATGAATGTTCTTTTTTTGTATCCCAGGATCCAACCTAGGATGTCACATTGCATTTAGTCCTTTTGTCTTCTCTGTCTCGTAGGGCCTGTGACAGTTTCTCAGATTTCCCTTGTGTTCATGGCCTCAATTACTTTGAAGAGTACTAATGAGATATATTGAAGAATGTTCCTCTGTTTGGATTTTTCTCTTGTTTTTCTCATGGTCAACCTGGGGTTATGGGTTTTTGTGAAGAACACACAAATATGAAGTACCATTTGCTTCATGTTTTATCAGGTGAATGTGAGACCAACTGACTCACCACTGGTGATGTTAACTGTGATTGCTCATGTAAGGTAGTGCATTTCAGGTGTTCTCATTAAAAGGTTACTAGATTTCTCCTTTTCTTGCTGTATTCTTCGTAAGAGAGTCACTAAGTCCTAAACCCCGCCCACACTCAAGATGGAAGGGATGATTAAGCCAGAGAGGGGAGTATCTACGTATATTACATTGGAATCCTTTCATAAGGGAGATTGGGCTCTTCTCCTTTTACTTTTTTATTCAGTCATTTATTTCAGAAAAGACTTTATTTATATTTACTTTATATTTTGAGATATAATCCAGTGCCAGATTACTTATTTTATTGCTCAAATTTTGACGATTGGGAGTGCTTTCAGGTTGGCTTCTACATAAAAGCTTGTTTTTTAATTATATATTCTTTCAAAAAGTCTACTCTTCAGCATACTTTCTTGCAGTCACACATTCCATCAATATTTTGGAGAGTTTTTACAATGGCAAGAAAATATCAGCCCATATTTACTAAACTCCTACTATTTACAGGTGTTTAAATACCATTTAATCTTTTTTTTTTTTTGAGTTGGAGTCTCACTCTGTCACCCAGACTGGAGTGCGGTGGCACGCTCCCGGCCACTGCAGCCTCCACCTGCTGGGCTCCGGCGATCCTTCCGCCTCAGCCTTCCAAGTAGCTGGAACCACAGGCATGCGCTACCACGCCCGCTAATTTTTTGATTTATTGTAGAGATGAGGCCTCGCCAAGTTGCCCAGGCGGGTCTCGAACCCACGGGCTCAGGCAATCCGCTCACCTCAGCCTCCCAAAGCGCGGGATTACAGGCTGAGCCACTGAGCCCAGTGCAATTTAAATCTTAAAAACTATTTGCAGAACTTCCATTTAATATTTTTGAACTACAATTCACTGTGGGTAACGGACCTCAACAAGCAAAACTCCGTATAAGGGGAGACTACTATAATAATAATAAATTTAAAAATAAATTTCTTATAACATGTGCTCACTCATAAGCAGGCTCCGACCACTGGCCACATGAGCACAAGGTTAGAATCAAAAGATGCTGGACACTGCTCGAAGAGGAAGTGAGGGAGAAAGGATTGGAGGGCATGTGGCAACACACTGGGTACCTGATCCACTATCAGGGGGAGAGAGGGGGCCACTAGAAGCCTAAACTTCACCTGCTTACAACTTACTTATATAATAAATCCTCATTTATAACTCACAACTCTAATTCTTTTTAAAAAATGCATTCTTTGAAAGATGTCTCAAAATTCCTCTATAGTCTGGGTCTTTTTTTTTTTCCTAGTGAAATCACATGCTCCTTGGATATATAATAACTTGGATTCTGAAACTCAAGATTAATGGAAGAGGGTAAGAGACAAATTATACATATACTAATATGAACATATAAAGTTCAAAATAAGTGTTAAGTAATATCTTCACAATAATATATTTCTGGTTTCTTCAAGTGGTCATGTGGTCATAAAAAATTATATTTGCTTTCTCCCACTACTCACTCTATATCTTTCGTGCGCTAAGAAACCAACTCAGCTGATTGCGATTCCTTGCCTGTTGGGGTGATAAAAGTTTTATTACTAAAGTTTTCAGGCTTTCGTCAGCCTTGCCTGAATTGAGTTGTTATAATTTTTCTTTCACTTCATAACCAAGAATGGAAGCACAATGAAATGTCCAGTAGATCCTCTTCATTCCAGACATATTCTACTTGCTCCCATTATGTAGTAGCAATTCAATGTCACTTTGACATTCGGGATACATTTCTCAAAACTATAGAGCAATACCTTTTTTTCTCCTATTTTTCTGGCATGAGATGCTCAAAACGACTTTAAATGGCATCTCATCTTTCAATTTAGAATGCTAGGAAATACTTCATGTGGGTTCTGAAGATATGTATCTTCAGGATACATTTCATTGTAGTGCAACTTGAATACACATGATTATAAATTAAGAACATGATATAGAGATATTATTCAGAATATGTCACAGAACAATTATTTCAAAAGCAGGTATAATTGTGTTTTTTTCTTGGATGACAAGTCAATAAATGTAAAAATTGGCTGCTATTTCAGGACTTTGAGAAGTCAGATAAAATACAATTTTAACTCTGGTTCAAAATAAACGTGCAACTTCTTTAACTTCCCATAGTGAAAAATTATTTTAAACACTTAGTTTAATTTAAATACTAAGATTATGTTTTATAATGCATTTCTGCCACTACTTAATCTCTTTTGATATCTCAAAATAAGAACAAACTCTTACAGAGAACATTTTGGTAAAATCAGACATACATGTAAAATTGAGAATTCATAAAACTATTTATTTATACTACAAACACTTCATTTTCCCTATTATAAATATGACTTGTGCTAATTAATGTAATGCATACAGCTGTGCAAAAAAGTAAACTTTGCAAGTCTGAGTTTCCCATCCTTGGAAAAAACAGTTTGCAAGTTTGGCACTTGGTTGGTGTCTGGGAACTTGACTGGTAAACTCTTCCCTAAACTGATATAAAATATTTGTTCCATAAGGGTGCCTCACTGTCTCTAAACTGTTTTTACAAATGGTATATTTTATGTTGAACTTGCTTTTTTTCATAGAGTCTGGTTTTCAATTTTATAATCATGGGAAGAACGGAAGCACAATGAAATGTACAGTACGTTAATACGTTGAGAGAAGGCAAGGTTTGGGCTTCTAACAAGTCCGCTCACCCTCTAGTATTGACTATGCTATACAATGAGTGGTTGTACCTTGCTTATCCGTCCTTCTTCTCTCCTTTAGCAGTGCCCAGCATCTGTTGCTTCCATCCTTGTTCCC
>NW_007059699.1:38755-49812 GCF_000164805.1 Carlito syrichta
CACTCCAGTCTGGGCGACAGAGTGAGACTCCAACTCAAAAAAAAAAAAAAAAGAAAGAAATGAGATGACCTCCCGTTAAGAAATGAGGTACCTAAAATTCGTATAGTTTGAGGTTTTATGTTTAGGTCTTTGATCATGTAGAGTTGATTTTTGTGAAGAATCTACTAGATAACACAGGAAACACCCTTATAGACATTGGAAGAGGCAAACAATTCCTGATCATAACCCCCAAAGCCTATGCCACAGGAGATGAGATAGACAAGTAGGACCTCATCAAACTGAAAAGCTTTTGCAAATCAAAATAAACCATCAGGAGACTGAGACAGCCCACAGAATGGGAAAAAAATATTTGCCAACTGTATATCTGACAAAGGTCTAACACCAGAATCCACAAGGAACTCAAATGTGCCAAGAGGAAAACAAACCAACAAACAGCCCTATTAAGAGGTGGACAATAGACATGAATAGATACTTCTCAAAAGAAGACATATAAGCAGCCAACACATACATGAAAAAACGCTCAGCCTCACCAATCATCAGAGAAGTGCAAATGAAAACCACACTGAGATATCACCTAACTCCAGTTGGAGTGACCATTATTAATAATTTGAAAAACAACTGAAGAGGATGCAGAGAAAAGGGAATGCTTCTACACTGTTGGTGAGAGTATAAACTACTACAACCTCTGTGGAAAACAGTGTGGCAATTTCTAAAACATCTAGAAAATGATCTTCCATACAACCCAGCAATCCCCCTTCTTGGAATATATCTGGAGGAACTCAAATCACTCTACCAAAAAGATACCTGTGCACACATGTTTATTGCAGCACTATTCACAATAGCAAAAATGTGGAACCAACCACACTGCTCACTGAAAGTGGACTGGATAAAAATAATGTTTATATACACAGTGGAATATTAAGCAGCCGTAAAGAAGGACAAAATCATGGACTTCACATTAACTTGGATGGATTTAGAGTCTATCATACTCAGTGATGTATCACAGAAACATAGAACTGAGTACCACATGTTCTCACTCATAAGCGAACCCTGAACATTTATCCTAATACTACAAGAAAGGGATTGGCAGTAGCAGGAAACTGTCAGCGGAGGGGGAGGGACATAACACCAATAAGGCACATAACCTGATCTCAAACCAGGCAAAGTGGGGACCAAAGGGAGGCCCACACTTTACCTGTACGATGACACCTTATCTACCTGATCCTGACTTGTACCCCACATCTTTAAAATAAAAAAATAAAACTGACAAAAAGAAATGAGGTAACTGAAGTTTGGAGAGTCTAACCTAGGCTCCCTTAATCAGTAAGCAGCTGAGAATTGTAGACATATCATATCCTTTGTAGGTGAAAACCAACACATTTCTAATGGGAGGCCGTATCTTTTCAAATATTTAAGAATATGTTAATTAAGAGCAAATATAGTGGGGAAGTGTATCTTGCATCAAACAAACCCAGGTTCTTTCAGTTGCCAAGAATTTCCAATCCCTCTCCCCAGTATCCAGTTACAGTGTCCACGAAAAAGAGGTTATGCCTAACTATTTGTGTTACAATTTTTGTAAATTTGTTTTTGTCTTATGCCCATATTTTTGCTTTATATCCCTGTTTTTAAAATATTTTAGCAGCTAGTTTTCAAGTGTCATTTACTAGAGGGCATTGTCATTTGTCAGTATCCCCATCTCATTTCTAAGAATGGCATATTCCCGTGCTAGGCAGAGAACAGTGATGCGTAGCTCATGGGTTTCTTGAGAGGAGTTAAGATGGTAATTAGTCTACCATGTCCAATGAACACACAGTTACCTTTACTACACACAACATATACACACCTATACAAACACACACACACACACACACACACACAGACTGAAAACACACAATTGCCACTGAAACTACATTCTGGCAAAAGCAACAGCAGAGTGATAGATGGAAGGTCAAACTCTAGAAATAAGAATTGATGGGCAAAAAGTATTATGCATAAAAGAGGGATGCCAAATTAGTGTTTTCTTTGTTCAGGAGTATGAAAAAACAATGGTTTATATTAAAGCAAGAGGGATTTCAGTTGGTCAGTTGTATGTAAATAAATAAAGAAGAATTCCTAACAACACAGGAAAATTGGAATGTCAAGTCCTGAGGGCAGAAAATAAACTAGCCTTGATGAGGCGTCAATAAGAACATAATTTTGGGGTAACTGATCTCAAACCAGGCAAAGTGGGGACCAACGGAAGGCCCAAACTTTACCTGGACGATGACCACTTATATACCTAATCCTGAATTGTACCCCACATCTTTAAGAAAAAATAAAAAATATACATATATACATACATTGTGTGTGTGTGTGTGTGTCTGTACCTACTATGTGCCAGATCTTTTCTGGAAATTTAGAAATCAGGTGAACAGTCGCCCTTGTCTTTAAGGAGGCGTGAAAGTGTTTAGCATCACTTTAGAATCACAGGCATATAGAATATTGACACACACACACACACAAACACATACACACATACACTCACACAATTTTAGACTGAATCTGAATATAGGTCTCAATCAGCATGAGCCCATGGTCATATTCAGTAACTGTGAAGAAGGTAAGTCAACTGAGAACACTTAAACGCATTCATTTCAAGGAACGCTGGAGACTCAAGTGCTGATCAACATGACGACATCACTGACAACTGGCCATGAATCAGAGGACTCTTGGGTGCTGTGGTATCTTTGTGAGGTGGGGACTGAATGACAGAAAACTGATGTCTAGCCACCAGCCCTCCACTTCCTACTGTAAGAGGAATATGTATTGACACTGTGGCTGGCAGTGAATGTCACCATTGATAAGCAGTGTGGCATTAACAACTGACTTAGGCATTCAAAAAAATCTGTTGAAAGGCTCACAGCTTTTCCCCGGTATGCTTGTGAGTGTATGGAATGCCTGTCGCTGGTGTAGACATCTAGTAACCTGAAAATGGGGCATTCGGCAAATTGAGTTTTGAAGACCCTTTTCATTCTCTGGTTTTAGAATTTAAAATTCATTGTATTCCACTCCCAGTCTATTTTTAAATTGTGTAGCACATTATATTGTTAAAATAAAGATCAGAAAAGGAATTTCTTGCCTGTAAGGATTTACAATAAATAGGAGAGAAAGACATATATAATAATAATATACAGTCTTGTGGAAGAAACGATAATTTTAAGAGCAATCATACATGATATTGTGTCAAAGAGAGAGACGCTAAATGATGTCCTTACAAAAAAGATGAGATATTTGGAATTCCATTGCATAGACAAAATTTCTGTGTTACCAGAACCGTCAGTCTCATGTCTCATACTTTGGTCCTAGGTAGAACCCATAAATAGTTCAATTATTTGCCGATTACTTGGGATAAAACATTTCTTCAGAAGAGAAAACTGACGGAATGATCTGATTTAGCTTAGTCCTTCTGTAATCTCCTGGATTTTTTTCCAGAAATAGACAGCGAACTTGCAGGCATGCTTATTCTTGCTACCTTGTTTCCTCTTTACCCTTTCCGAGCTGAAAGTATATTCAATTAAGTTATGTTACACCATGGACTCCCTGGCAGTTAGGTCTCAGATGGTGTGCAGTTTGTTTTAACAACCAGTATTTGAGGCCAGACCATTATACCAGACTAGCACAGACATGCTTCCCATTAGCCCATCTATCTGAAAGGGAAGCACATTGTATGCTTAGCTAACTGAATTTCCACTCACTGGAATTTGCAGCAAAACCAGCCTGAAAATGGCCTCAAGGGGACCTCATTTCAGATTTTATTAAAGTTCATCAGCTACATACTATACAGATACATAAAAATAGATTAACAATCATAAAAGAATGACTCATGTTTATTGCCTTAAAGAATAATTACATAAGACTAAAAAAAAAAAAAAAAAGAATTGTTAAACCTTAATAAAATTGAAGAGAACGACTTCCTCCGTCAAGCACAGCAAAAATAGATTTTTGGGAGAATGCCACATTACTCGTATATCTATTAGCTGAGCTATTATCATATAACATTTTGTTGATGATTTTAAGGAAATGAGAGTCAAAATTAAATCCGGAAAAGCGATCGTTTACAGAACCTTTCCTTCTTTGTGGCAAAAATCCAGGTGACATATGTTCCTTGTCTTGCAGAAAACACCCAAGTATTTATGGACAAGAAAGCTCAATCCAGTAGAAAGAACACAAAGTACGACATCTTCATGTCTGTGGATAGGTGCTAGGGCTGAATTGTGTTTTCCGCAAAAAATTCATTTAATGAAGTTCTAATCCCCATTACCTCAGAATGGAATTGTGTTTGGAAATAAAGTCTTTAAAAGATAATTAAGTTAAAATGAGGTCATTGCGGTGGGCCCTTAACAATGCGATTGGCCCTAATCCAATCAGAACAGGAAATGTAGACACAGACACATGCCATCCAAACAAGGCAGGAAGAGACGGCAATCTACCAGCCAAGAAGAAAGAGGCCTGGAACAGACTTGGTCATCAGCCTTCAGAAGGAAACAACCCTTCTGACATCTTGATCTCAGACTTCAGCCTCCAGAACTGTGAGGCGATGCGTTTCTGTTGTTTCGGCCACCCAGTCAGTGCTCTTTTGTTTTGGCAGTTTTACCAAACTAAAGAGGAATACCTGACAACTGACCAGTCGCTTGCTCCCTATTTTTTGAGTGCAGGTTCAGGTTCATCTGCTAATGTCTGCAGGGTCGGGAAAGAGAGCACACACCACTTAAGGCCCACACATCACTTCAGAAAAAGAAAATATGAATTAATTTATCAAATCAGTCCCTTCTTTAGCATGAAGGAGATGGTTTGTTGCATAATTAAGTATTGTCTCTTAGTAATTTAAATATTTAATAATAGATCAGGCTAACAAATTGTTAAACACAAATGCTTTTTCTTTTGTGTTGAATTGCTCTATAAGGACAATAGTTGAAAAATGTCTTCAGCTATGGTTTTAATGTGATTGAAAATAAGCAAAATGTCAGACAAATGAATTTGGTTACTATTGTGCAGATTTGGACATTCTATTGATGAGCAGAAACATTTTGAGGCAGCAAAATATAGATATACATAACATATACTTACATATTTACTTCATTACATTTATTTTATCTTTATTTTAGCATAATTGCTAACTGTATTACTATACTAAAGGTTTTTTATCTTGATTTATGTTCTATTGTAATTGATTTTAAGCATACATAATTTATATATATCTTCATCATAGTGTAAATTAAATAAAATGCAATTATTTTTACTGTGTATACAATTGGAATATATTACCACCAGAAGTATAACTTAACTAGAATGTAAAAAATTAAAATGATTTTTTATAATGTTTTTTCTAAAATATGCAATATCATCTGTTAAAATTAAAATGTAGACTACAACTCACAACTAGTAAAAATAAAAACCATCCATCTAAATTATTTATTAATGTTTAAATGTTAACTTTATTTAAAGAATTTTGTATATACTTATATAAAATAAAATTTTATGTATACCTATATAAAATAAACTTATTTAAATAAAGTTAATATTTAAGCATTTAGCATAAAACATTTAAACAGTAGCTCATTAATTTTGTTAATAAATGAAGCTATTTGTGATTTTTGTGCTAGATATTCACCTACTTGCCCAAATAAATAGCATCACACTTAATGCATTTCCGATTCAGATGTCAATAGAAAAATAGATATAAACATATGTACAAGTTTAAGAGTGACATGAATAGTTTAAAATTGCAAAATGTTGGCCAGCTGGCAAGAAAGACTATGAATACTGTGCTAATTCACATGCATTTTGGATCACAAACTGGATCCACACATCAGAATGTGCAAGGTAGGAAGTCAATGGCGCTTCAGCACCACTGGGAAGAACTACTTTATTGCGTAACAATCTGTTTCATTCATGCTACTTGAGAGAAAACCTTCGACAGATGCATTAGTCTTTTCTTAACTGTTCCTCCACTCTCCATCAACTTACATCTTCATGGCATTCATAGAGAGATGCCCTCTGCTCTAAGAACACAGGGCGATAACGAGGAAAAGCATTTCCTCAGGGCTTGATTTTTGTTAGTCACAGAGCTGATGTTTTAGGTTCACAGGTTGAGCTGTGACAATGCTAAACTGAATATCAGACCCTGGGATACAGAGGTGCTTATGCATATTTTAATAAATACACATTTTTTGGTGCCCCTGGCATGTGTGACCATATTTTTGTGTTTATTATACGTCCTTGGTTGACTAGTGTCCCTGCAAAATGCACGACCACTTAGAACCTTTATTTGGGAGTAAGGTATTTGCAAATGTAATTAATGAAGGATCCCCAGATGAAATCATACTGAATGGACCTTAAATTCAGTGATTGATGTCCTTAGAGAGGAGGACGTGGACATACATACACAGGGAAGAAGACCACAGGAAAGAGAAGACTGAGGTTGGAGTTATACTGCCCAAACCCAAGACAGACCTGGGGCCACTAGAAGCTGGCGAAGGTGGGGAAGCTTATTCCCTTGAGCCTTCAGGGGGAGATCATGACCCTGCTGACACCTTGACTTCAGACTTCTGGCCTCCACCACTGTGAGAGAATATAGTTCTGTTGTTTTAAGGCAACTTTTTGTTGTACTGTGTTATGGCATCCCTAAGGAACTAATACAGGGTGGCACTGGTCATAGTGGCTTTCCTCTGACATTAGCTCTCACCTTTTAGGAGTCAATACAAACAATCCAAGACATATTTTTATTTTTCCCTCTATGTACTGTAGTCATTGTTATATCAGCATGATGGAATTCCATTATAGATTCATTCCAATTAATCAAATTCAACTTGTCAAAAAAGAAAAGAAGAAATTGATCATTTCAATCATGTTATCAAATGATTTGTTCATCATTCAATGAACAAGAATCTCATTCAGAATGAACTTCAGATCTGAAATGTGAATTCAGTCTAGTTTCCTCATGCCTCTAGTGTCAGCATTTATCTCTCTCTCACTGTCTCTCTCTCTCTCTCTGACTCTTACTTTCACTCTCTCTCTCTCTTTCTCTGTCAATCATCTCTCACTAATAAAACACAGTGCTTAAATACAGAAAAATTAATATACCTATGCTCAACCAAAGACACGGTAATCTGCTCCAGTACTAGGGGAAATGACCCAGCAACACTGAAATTAGTCACTACTGCGAACTCCAGGAATGGATTATCTTGACCATGTTTGTAGTCCAGTAGCTCAATATCGTGTTCCAGGCCTATCCTGGAACATCCAAATACTTCTTCCAAACGGACTAAAAAGGTGGAATCCCGAGATCCTGTTCTGCCTCTGATGTTGGTCAAGTCGATTGGCAATTATTGCTGTGTTCTCATGATATTGTGAGAATAAATGAAACACGTAGTTGTGGTTCTCAAAAGTTTCCCTCCTTAAATGAGTCTTAGGCTGTAATATTTGCTGAAAAGTTATGATAAAAAAATAAAATACACTCATAAATGTTTGAAAAATCTTGTACCATATAAAACTTTATAAACGTCCTTTGCAAAATATAGCCTAGTTTTAACTTCCTTTTTTTTTTTGAGGGTTGGTGAAGGAATGCTCTATGAAGAAATCTGTATGATGGTCTGGTGAAGGTAACTAGTCTGATTTACAGCTCTAGAACATTCTCTTTATATCTCCAGGGAGGAGCATGGGGGAGTGTTAGGGAAGTGTGGTTGTGGACATTGGAGCCCCAACATAGAGGAGAGGGGCCCCTTTCTTCCCACTCATATGCAGAATCATCATATTTACAATAGGTCCGTTAAAAATATTAGATATGCAATTAGTATTTTATTTTCTTGATCTCTGAGATGCCAATGAGATTGAACTTTAACTGAAGATCACAGTCTTTGAAATCCAAGCAACTTAAGCTTGAATATATTCCACAGCTTACTGGATGCCTGTTGTAGGGGGACCGATTTAATATTTTGGGGTGGGAGTCAGTGTCAGCATTTATAACATGGTAAAAATAACAGTTGCTTACAGAATTCTTAGAAGGATGAATAAAATATCTCCTATAAAGTGGCTAGTACAGTGCCGGATATATAATAGGCAGTGATCAAATGGAACCTACCACTTTTTACCCTGTTGTATAGGAATTTATATATGTACAATACATATTATTTTAATTAAAAATTTAAAATTTAGTACTGTTCATCAATTACAGATATATACTGAGTTGGGGTCTCACTCTGTTGCTCAGACTGGAGTGCAATGGCATGATCACAGCTCACCACAGTCTTGAACTTCTGGGTTCAGGTGACCCTTCCGCTTCAGCTTCCTGAGTAGCTGGGACTACAGGCGCACAGCACCATGCCTGGCTAATTTATAGGCTTTTCTGTAGAGCTCTCACTATGCTGCCCAGGCTGGCCTCGAACTCCTGGGCTCAAGCAATCCTCTCGCCTTGGCCTCTCAAATTTCTGGGCTTACAGAAGTGAGCCACTGTACCTGGCTGTTTACAGGTACATTTTGAAATGATCCTCTCTTTGGAATGGTTTGCTTGGTGCTGGTGATTGTTGTTACTGCTTTCAGGTCATTTTGTTACATTTACAAAATTTGGAGGCCGCAGGAAAACTTCAGTTAGAGTTACTGACACCCTGTCACTAGTACTTTCTTTATTTTCTGTTTTCTGGATGTCTGGGATGTAAGACTGTGGAGAGTATGACCAAAGAAGAGAAACCTCAGAACTTCCAAGTCACTCTACGTATTTGTTCCTTTAAGGCAATAGATGTGAGTTCATCCACAATGGAGAGCTGCATGTATGCTGTCTTAAAATAGCAAAGTGCAATGTATGTATGAGTACAGTAAAACTGCTGAAGAGCATAGGTTCTAATCAATTCATTCTTAATTGCTTGTTGAGGCAGGCTGTGGTGGCTCACATCTGTAATCCCAGCACTTTGGGAGGTTGAGGTGAGAGTCTCACTGGAGGCCAGGAGTTTGGAACCTGCCCAAGCAACGTGGCAAAACCCTCATCTCTACAAAAATAAAAGAAAAACAAGACAAAAACAAAATGTGTTGATAGTCATTACTATTCATTGATTGTCCCTCTGATGTTGGCAAGAATAGGGCAAATTTTACAGACTGGGTTTGGGGTGCAGACAATCTCATGTGTGCTCTTTCTCCTGTAAGAATAAGTGCTAGAGATAACCACAGTGTTTAGAAGGCTTACAACAAATTATTTCTCTCTTAGTAGTTCTAATATTTGGGGTTCAGAAAACCAACTAATACAGTTTACTGGAAAGGAAAGGGAATTAGTTTGGATTAGGATACAAATTCGGTGCAATTTTCTCTCTTCTACTGTTGATGAGAAAGACAAAAAACAAACAAACCCCAAAAACTCTGGGTACCAATAGACACACAACCTGTTTATTATATAGATTATATTAGATTTTATAGATTATATTATTATTATTTTTATATAGATTTTCTGCCTTTCTAAGGTCTTAATTCTAACAAATATTCAGCGACTATTATCAGACATTTAATATTCTAATGTTTTCATTTAGAACACATGTTAGAATCTGTTAATATTTTTAGAATTTTTTTTTCCCTCTTTTTACTTAAGCAAGCCCTATTGACCTGGAAATACTTCTAAGCACTACATTTTCAAAATGACTTTAAATGATCGCTTACGTTGCTCTCTTCTCTATATTACTGACAATAGATTTTAAAATATGTGTATAGTTTTGCATAATACAATTTGAGAGCTATGACATTTGTACATGGTGGGCCTGAAATTCTAGCAGGTTCATACTCGCCTTCTGCTGCCTCTCAAAACACACATGCCATTATAACCGCAGAGAGGGAGCCGAGAGCAAGGTGAACAGTCAGTCTTATTACTGACAGATTCATGCTACCTCCAATAGCCCAGGTGCTTTCTTTTTAAAAAAATACACATCTTTGTTTCTTCAATAATGTGACTTAGCATTTATATAGCATATACCATTATAAAATATTGCAAATTTTCAGGTCAGTTGCCTTAAATGATTTACTCGTTTAAAGCATCCAGAACAAAGAAACATACATGGCGAAGGCAACAGGTGTTTAAAAGAGCCTGGAGGGAAATACATTCATCAGAATGTCATTATGGGTTTTATATACAGTATTTGATTATTTTCTCATCCCGGTCCTGAGGTCAACACCTGCAACTCACAGGTGATGCTTTTTTTAGGGGCCTTCTACAGTCTGGGAAGTTTTTGCCAAAGCATCGAAGCATCATGGCTGTCACCACCTGTATATACTGATATATAATACACTTTTACCTGATATAAAAACGAGGAAGTAAAGCTGCACAAGCCCACTTTCTTCATTGCCTCTCTCACACTTAAACATCCATTTAAAAATAATATCGCGATGTCCTAGAGGTCCCCCTGTCCCCACCTCACTTCATATTTTGTGTTTTACTCACACTGGGTTTGGATGATCACTTGCGACATATTTTCTCAGTGTGGCATAATTACAGAAAGACCCATGCTATTTAACTTTATGCAGGTTTTTCCCGTGATAAAAATCCAATGTGCTAATAACCCTTAACATTTCTCATTTCCTTTACCCAATATAATGGTTTTGTGATTTTACCCAGGGGTCTGCAACATAAAGAAAGCAAGAACGTTCTGGATGGGTTATAAAATAATTCTCTATGGTAAATAAAGATCCATAGGATTCTTAATGCTAGGATTTCTCCCCTTATACTTGAATGCTTGGAAAATGATGCTTTTGTATAAATAGGGTCTTTGGCTTGACTGCTAAGAGCTGACCTGAACCATAAAGATTTTTTTTTTCCAAGAAGTAAATGTGATGAAGAGAGTCAAAGATTGTCAAGTGTGAGTGATATGGGCCACAGCTGTGAGTTGGGTGGGTAGATTTTCCTGCATGTTTCCATTTTCTTTTTCTCTTTTATTTTATTTATTTATTTTTGAGTTGGATTCTCACTCTGTCACCCAGACTGGAGTGCAGTAGCCGCTCCCGGCCACCGCAGCCTCGACCTGCTGGGCTCTGGCGATCCGTCCGCC
>NW_007059699.1:49914-88237 GCF_000164805.1 Carlito syrichta
CGGGTCTCGAACCCGTGGGCTCAGGCAATCCACTCACCTCAGCCTCCCAAAGGCGCGGGATTACAGGCTGAGCCACCGAGCCCAGCTCATTTTCTTTTTCAAAAAACGTGCATCTACTTCTATTTTATGACTAGTTAGGAAACGTCAGTCAGGACGTGTTTGACAGAGGTGAGTGCATGTCCTTCCCAGTGTGGTTCTGCTCTAAAACTGTATTCTTATTAGATTCTCAGTGTTCTGGTGGAATTGGCTGCTAAAAGGATACAGAGGTCTTAAGAAATTGTCAAGAGGCCAGGATCCGTGGCTCAGCCTTTAGTCCCAGCACTTTGGGAGGCTGAGGCGACTGGATTGCCTGAGCCTGTGCGTTCAAGACCCACCCAGGCATCATGGTGAGACCTCATCTCTATAATAAATTAAAAAAAATTAGCCGGGCATGGTAGTGGGTGCCTGTAGTTCCAGCTACTTGGAGGCCTGAGGCGGAAGGATCACCAGAGCCCAGCAGGTCGAGGCTGCAGTGGCTGGGAGCATGCCACTGCACTCCAGTCTGGGTGACAGAGTGAGACTCCAACTCAAAAAAAAAAAAAAAAAAAAGAAGTCATCAAGAATTGCATCAATCAGGAATTTTGTTTCTTCAGTTGCTGGTGTCAAAGTGCAACTCAAATTAGTATGAGCACAAATATGAGTGGTTCATTGGCTCTTGTAACCCAAATGCAGTAGCATAGAAGGTCTGACAATTAAGTTTGCTAGCTCATTCAAGAAATAGTGCTGCATAACTCATTGCTGAATATCACTATGATCATCTTCAAAGTCCTCCCCTTGGGAACTATGCACTGATGCCAGTGTCTAGTCCACCCGTCAAAGCAATTTTGGAACCCTTTTTTGGAATGACCCTCAGAGCTGTCATTGTGAGAATGTTGGAGCTTGAATTAAAGCAATGAGCAAACATTAAATTTCTTGTTATTCATTGCTTTGCTAAGCTGTGGTCTGACCATATGGCTCCTTGAGGAATGGTCGCCATGTTTCCTAGTCTTGGCTCCCTCCTCTATCTTGGGGAGGTGAATCTCCTCTCTCTCTCTCTCTGTCTCTCTAATTTTCTTTCTAAAATACTGTATTTCCCAATATAAAAAAAATTCTTGCTAAACTTGGCAAGAGGGGAAATAAAATCAGGGACATGTTAGATCAAGTTTATGGGGATAATGCCAGTGTACAGATGGATTAAACATTTTTCTAAGGGTAGAGAAAGCGTCACTGATGAAGAGAGGTCAGGATAGACAGTATAAGCAGAACTGACAAAAACACTGCAAAAATTTATCAAATTGCATCAAAATTGTTGACTGAGTGTGAGAAGCATAGCAGACTAAAGAAACATCAATAGAGAAACAGGAAAATCTTAACTGAAAATCTTGGCATGAGAAAGGTGTGTGCAAAAATGGTCCCCAAGGAGATCCTGCATCACAACAATGCACCAGCTCACATAGCACTGTCTGTGAGGGTGTTTTTAGTCAGGAAACAAATAATAATATTGCAACACTCTCCCTACTCACCTGATCTGGCCCCCAATGCCTTTTTTCTTTACCTGAAGATAAAGGAAATATTGAAAGGAAGACATTTTGATGACATTCAGGACATCAAGGGTAATACAACAACAGCTCTGATGGCTATCCCAGAAAAAGAGTTCCAAAATTACTTTATTGGGTAGACTAAACACTGGCATTGCTGCATAGCTTCCTGAGGGGAGTACTTTGAGGGTGACTGTAGTGATACTCAGCAATGAGGTATGGAGCACGTTTTCTAGGATGAATTTGTGAACTTAACTGTCAAACTGTGTAGACATGGAGTGGGTCCTAGGGATGGCAGAGACCTTCGAGGCCATCACCTTCAAGTTTCTCTTTGTGTGGATGTGGCTTTATTTTTTACTGATGCAGATGGGTTTTCTCTACATGTGGTAGAAACTCCAGACTCATATTCCTTCAGCTTTGCAGTTTGAGAAGAAAGTAGTTCTTTCGGCTACTCGGAAGGCTGAGGCGGAAGGATCGCCGGAGCCCAGCGGGTCGAGGCTGCGGTGGCTGGGAGCGGCCACTGCACTCCAGTCTGGGCTACAGAGTGAGACTTCAACTCAAAAAAAAAAAAAAAAAAGAAAGTAGTTCTTTTTCTCCAGGGTCTAGTTCACAAATTCCTTGATGGTGTAAGTTTCCGGAGCCAATTACTCACCCCTCCCAACTTTCTGGGTTCTTGCTGAAAGAGAATAAACAGTAGTGACTGTTAGGACAACTGAGATTAGTGCATAAAGTCAACTACTGCAAAACAATGGACTTACTGTTGACCAAGTTTATCCCTTCCTCAGATTTAAGTCTTGCAATCAATTGTGTTTCTACAGAATAAACCTAGTCTGCCTATCTACCTAGCTTCATGGAGGATCAGAGACCTGCCTCATATACAGCTTGACTGATAGAAATGAAAGAAAGAGGATAACATATTGGTCAAGTTTGTATGTAGAAATTAGATCTTATGAACCTAAATTTCCATGGCTGTGAGAAGGAGAAAAAGAGGCCATTGCGCAGATATTTGCAACACAGGAAACATGATAGGGGGAGGAGTCACTACTTATTTTTCAAAGCATAGTAATCCTACTGCATGGCCCTGACCAATTGCAGCTGCCATCCCCCCATGTCAGGAAGCCATGGTAACTATGCTCCCTCCAACACTGCCTTCTCGTGGGGAGTAGATGTTCTTTCTCCTCCAGAAATCTGAGGAAAGGGAGAAACATTCCTCCTTTCCCTTCAACAAGGAAGACCCCTGCTTAGCATAGGCCAGGTCACATGCTTACCCCTCAACCACTCGCCGAGACCAGGGGAATCAGATTCCACGACTGAGTCCATCTGGGACAGATGCCCACACCCGTCGCTGAATTGGTACCACAGGATTTTACCAGAGACAGATGGTGGGATATTATAGTTCAGACCTGACCGCTGACAATCATCTGGAGTCTTATCGCCTATGTGATGAGGATAGAAGGGTAGAGTAGGTTGATTTGGAAATTTTGACAGAGAAATCAGGACATGATAGATACCAAATACTAAAGTGAGTAGGAGACGGATCTTACATAAAATTGCTAAAGAAAACTGTTCAGAACTATTTCTATGACTTTCAGTTCCCTGAAATGCTTTACACATCTGAAAGCCTAGAGAAAGCAGAAAGGAGAAAGAAGACTTGCGAGGAGATTTCACTGGGGAGAGCTGTTGCCTTGTGATGCTGCTTCTCCCACCTGTGACACCTGAAGTTGTGGGGATATGTGTGCTGTTGGCTACCTGGTGAACCGTCCCATGGAAGGACAGGTTGAGAGAGAGAGAGAAAGTTGCTGTCAAACGTACATGATGTCCTGGTAACAGATCTAAAGTCTGTGGTAGGAACTTTAGCCTGGAATTGTTTCTGCCAGACGGTGAAAGGCAATGGAAGTTAGAGTTCATGGGGGAAAGGCACTGGAAAACCAGAAATGTTAAGCAAAGATGAGGATATCTCACTGAAGAAAATGCCCTGCACCATAGAAGTTGAAGCCAGACTGGTGGTAGTCTGCAATCTCTTTGCCTTATTCAGTGCCTCTCCTTGCAGGATTATAAATCTTTGCCTTGATGAACTGACTGTGGCCAGTGGAAGGTGAGTGGAGGTAGTATCTGTCCTTGACAGGCCATTGTGAGAGCCAGCACATGCACATTGTACGTTTTTCTGCCACTGTGATCTTAGAAGCATGTACTTTGGAGTGGAATCATTAGCCTAAGTCTCTGAATGAATATAGTAAGCAGAGCCTGCTTGCCCACCCTTGTGTCATGTTGAGTGAGCAGAAAATAAAACTGGTTGTTTGGAGCCACTGATATTTAGGGGTTGTTTGTTACTGCAGCATAACTAACCCTATTCTTACTGACATAAGTAAGGAACCTAGTGAGGGAACCTCCAAAGGCTGAGAAGCACCCCCTGAAACCCAGTTTGGCACAGCTGCCTGGCTCAGAGTAGGGTCAGGTACCACCAGTCAAGTATTCTCTTCCATTTCTTCATCACCCCACCTCTGTCCCCATCTAGAAACCTTGGCTGGAAAGAAGGAGGTGATGAACTTCTAGTGGAGCTTATCATTTTGATGATTGTCTCAGACTGGTTGATCTAAAACTACTGAATGGAAATTGTGTTGGCAACTTCATGTGATCTTAGGGCTGTATATTGCCTGAAAGTGACTGAACAAGGCAGAAGTCTGCCAGATCCATTGGTGAGGTAAATACTTTTCCCTATACGCCTCAATGATTAAGAAACTAAGCAAGTCAGAACAAAAGAAAACAACCCCAAGTTTTCCTCGATGAAGCAGAATTATAGGAGAGTGGAAAACAATTTAGAAAATTAGATTCTTAAGTGTATCTTATGCATTGTGCTTGTTTAACATACCAGCTACCCAAATAAATCACGACAGCTGATCTGAAAGTAGTTTTGAGTTGACTTCAGAACTGAAGTTTATTTTTAAATGCAAATGAATGGATGACACTTACATTTTACATGTATACATAAGAATAAAATTAGACATTAAACATTAAGGCAGTGGCTTGCTTCTTTGTTTTTGTTACTGGGTGTATCCCTTGGTAGAAAGAGGCAGAAATTCAAAGATTTGTGATGGGAGGAATTGACTCGGTCTTAAGCACATTCCAGAAGGTCTGACACCCTTTTGCAATCATGTCTTCTACTAAAATGCCTTACGATCTTTGGAAATTCCCCCAGCTTTCTACATTTCAACCTCCTCATCTATTAAGCAAGGGTGATTAACTCTCACTCTTCAAGTTTATATGAGAAATACCTACATGCCTGTAAAAGTCTTGAAAATATTAAGTGCTCTGTCTATTAAATGGTCCTAGGTATCCACTTTCCCAGTGAGCATTAGAGAATTGCTAAAACTGGTAATTTTACGCCTTCATTCCTCCAAAACAGGAACGATCATACCCCAAATAGTGACCATTGTATCATTTATTCTCTCAGAAGATAAAAAAAGAAAAACGTTAATACCTTAAAATGTTGGTTGATACTCACATTGATGATTTTCCACATATTTAGTCAATTCAAAATAAAAACGTGCTATGCATATTTGTAATAATAGCGGTATAAATTTCAAAGCACTTATGTGTTTATTACTTTAATTGAACCACAGAATTATAGGTTAAGAAGAAGGCTTAGCCAACATCTAGTTTTAGTTCCTTTTTTCTCCTTTTCCAAGTTTGTGATTTGAGGTCCCAAGAGGCTTAATGACTTTTTAAAAAAGTTATCACACAGCTAATTCATTTGCTCAAATAAATTCTCTGAGACAAGTATGGAACTTTTAAATCCTTGTCTTCTAAATAATCTTGCTCAAAATATTTTGGAGGTTTTGGACAAAAGTCTCAAGTTTGGATCAGGAAACAGCAAGGTGACTTGGCTCAAATGCAGGGTTATGGACAGAATTGGTAGAGGAAGCCCAGGTTTTTTGACTCTTAATTTTGGTATTTTTTTTCCATTCCACTTAGATGCAATTAATCCTTCCTGTCATAGGAGGATCCCAAATTGAGGCCTAAACTGTGTACCCTGCAGTTTCGGTTTATATCACGTCTTGGGGTTTGTAGAGTTTGACAGGAAAAATAAATGACTGGCCTTGTCTAGGTTGGCATGAGAGCATAAGATCCTTGAGCTGTTGGGAAAAGGCTTTCGGTCTAAACAGAGGGAGACTTGGAGAGCAGTTGCTTGATACAGAGAATTCTGGGTTGTGGCTGAAGGACAGTTGGGTGCCTTGAGGTGCTACTGAATGTTTCTGGCCTCGTTCTCTTTGAAGCTGTGTCTGAGACCTTAAGGGAAAAGAGTTTGGAGAAGCCAACTGCAGTAGCAACCATCCAACTAGGTCACAGCTTCTTAGTGAAGATGAGAGGACGGTTGTGTGCAGGCTCCATCTGGTGTGTAAAATATGCAGGTTTCTGGTCTCCCAGGTGCAGTTAGTGTTAGGATGGAAAGTTGATTGACCAGCACGGAAAAGAGCCATGACTTCTGAGGTATGTGGATTACTCAGATGTTGATAGTGACTCATGCATATTCCACACGGCGCTGGGTACAAGTGGGTCAGCAAACATCAGACACTATATATCAAAGATCACATCCATAGCAACTGGGAAGCAAGTCATGTGGGAAAATGGCAAATAGTAGGCTGAGCATCGCAAATCTGAATATTGGACATCTGAAATGCTCCAAAATCTGAATTTTTTTGAGCGTTGATATGCTGTCCAAATGAAATGCTCACTAGGGTATTTCAGTTTTTGGATTTGGGATGCTCAACCAGTATAATACAAATATTCCAAAATCCTGAATAATCCAAAATTCAAAACACTTCTAGTCCCAAGCTTTTCACTTAGGGGATAGTCAACCTATATGACTTTTTGTTTGGCCACTGTGTGGATTATGTGTGTCAATCACCCGTCTACTTATTTTGAATAAGAGGGAGTCCATTTTTCTTAAGCTGAGTTTTAATGGGATATGCAATAAAATGATTTTTTTCATTTTTTCATTTTTTTTGAGTTGGAGTCTCACTCTGTCACCCAGGCTGATGGGCAAAGGCACGCTCCTGGCCACCACAGCCTTGGCCAGTTGGGCTCCCGCAATCCTTCCACCTCAGCTTTCCAAGCAGATGGTGCTACAGGTGCACGCTACCATGCCCGGCTAATTTTTGATTTATTGTGGAGAGGAGGTCTTGCCAAGTTGCCCGAGTGGGTCTCGAACTCGCAGGCTCAGACAATCCTCTTGCCTTGGGCTCCCAAAATACTGGGATTACAGGCTGAACCACCGAGCCTGACCTAAAATGAATTTTTTCTAAAGCAAATTGTTCAAGATGCAAAAAAAAAAAAAAAGTAGTAAAAGTCAGTTATTTATGTCAGGGTAATGAGATTCTGAGTAATTTGGATTTTCTAACTTTTCTGTTGATTTCAAAACTTTTATAATGACCCTGTATTACTTTTAATCATCAGGAAAAAAATCAATAAGATGTATTATTCTAAAATAAAAAAGGACAAAAAACAGTGGATGGAAGTTTACAGAACACAGTACAGGCCACCCTACCTTCTTACTCCAACTTAGACACGAAGGAAGAGGTGTCAAAGGGCTATAATCCTAATGATTCAGTTGGTGGAAGAGACCCACAGATCACAGCTTCTCAATGCTTGCACAGCCATGGAGTGCTGGAAGCCCGTTACTCCTCTAAGAAGTGCTGTTGTGGTTGGTGAGTGTATCTTGAAAGTGGTGATGAAATAATGTGTATCCTCAGTCATCAGCAGAAATTTTACTTAGCCTAAACATCATTTTTAAAAAACCCTAACCATTGTCTTATCTTCCAGAGCCTATTGTGAGATCAACTAAGAATGAACACTTGGGAAATGACGGTTTTACGTTCTGAGCAGTCTCTGCCAACCCCCCTGCTCACAGGCACTCTCGCTCCTTGCCAGCCTTTCTGGTCAGTTACTTCTTGGTTCTTAAGTCATCCACATGTGCCTCCGTAGTGGAAGATGTGGGTGAGGAATGAAATTAGCGATTGTGGAACATGGAACAGAACGCTAGCAATACAAGGACAAAATGGTTAGTGATAAAGCACAGTGGGCCAACCCTGAGGGAAGCACATGCTACAGGGTCGCTAATTTTATTTGTCCAGGGTATTTCCAAGTTATTGAATTTTTGTTTGTTTGTTTTCCATAAGTGACATTGGAGATCAAAATGTTCCCTGGTGGTTGTAAGTTTAACCTTACTTCCTCCCTCCTGTGTACCCTGCTTCTGTAGACCTCTTTGACCCATCTATCTCTTAAAAAACATATTTAAGGCCACAATGAGAATAATGAGTGCTAAGAATAATTATTCTTTCATTAAGGAACATTATTTACTGGAACTGTTTTCCTTAATGCGTCACTGCACTCTTTGTATACCGTGGTCATTAGTATCGAGTGACCCACTGGTCATCAATTACTTTCAAATAAAATGTAATTGTATGTTTATGATTAGAGTTAGAGTTTCAGATGTGAATTCTCACTTGTGTTTAGAAACATACAGCTGGTCATCTAACTGGATGTTAATAACTTTGTGAGCACTTTTCAAAATCTTTATCTTTGTGTGGAAAGCCAACCTACTGAAACAAATATATCCTCCAGAGTTCTACAACCCGTGAAAGCGCAAGAGGACCATCAATAATCAAACATGTGCGGCTGTGGCCTACAGGCATCGTAAGATTGTTGTTTAAATTAAACTTGTTTCTTAGTACTCAGGGGAAAAAGTAACACAAATCTAAATCAGATGGGCCTTTGTGCATTTTAATGAAAAGGTTTTCTTTTTTTTTTAAATATGAAAATAAATCTAGCAAGAAAATGTCCCAAATGCGATACAATCAGTGATATACAGGGATTCTCAAAGAATCTAGCGTTTTGGCCTGTATTCACAGGCCAAAGATCAGGTACTCAACATACTAGAGACTTTATGAATTATATACTATAAGATATGGGTTTTTTTATTAGTATCATTTTTATTTTAAAGATATGGGGTATAATATAATTCAAGGTTAGGTACATAAGTGGTCATCCTGCAGGTAAAGTTTGGGTACTCTCATTGATGTTATGTACCCTCCCCCCACCAGGCAGTGTCCCACTCATATCTTAGCTGAATCCTTGCGATTATGCAATGCTTTATAATTGTCTTTTTATCCTGCATGCATCTCAGTTGCAAATAATATTGCCTCACCTGGATTCAAATACTTCTAGACTTGACCCAATCAAACTTCCTAAGAACCAACTTCCCAGACTCACTTGCTGGCCACCATAATACTTGAATTATTTTGGTTATTATTGAACTAATTCCTTTGGGATAAGCTGATGACTCCTTTAAACTGTGAGTATGGACTGGGTGCAGTGGCTCATGCCTGTAATGCCAGGACTTTGGGAGACTGAGACTCAAGATTGCTTGAGCCCAGAAGTTCAAGATCAGCCTGGGCAACCTAGAGAGACTCCATATTTACAAAAAAAAAAAAAATCAAAAATTTAGCTAGACATAATAGCATGCACCTGTAGTCTCAGCTTCTCAGTAGGCTGAGAAGGAAGAATCTCCTGAGCCCAGGAGGTCGAGGCTGCAGTGAGTCGTGATTGTGCCACTGTACTCTAGTCTGGGCAAGAGAGTTAGACCCCCAACTCAAAAATAAAATAAAAGAATAGAATAGAAGAATAGAACAAAGCCAAATTTTAAAAAAGGGGGTATATTATCTGGAGAGTGTAACGAGGAAAGTAACTCTTAGCACATTAAAGTCATTGTCAGTATGAAAGCATACAGTGGTATGGGCAGCCCCGACTTCTTTCCCTAAGAAGCAACTCTGCTTCCCATCTTGCTGCCCTTGACTGTTCATGGGAGTGCAGAGATTTGTGAAGAAAGAGATGGAGCAGCAGCCCATACCTGATTCCATATAGGAGGAACTGGCCATACAGAACAAGTTGAATAGGGAGAAATGACTAAGCCTGACTATTGCCAGGAGGAGGGAGAAAACATGTAGGGAAGCTTTACACTGTGCACACCTGCTTAGGGAGGGCAAAGCCAGCCAAGTTGGATACTGTGGAGTGAGACTTCCCAATAGCCACATGGACAGAAGGAACACGCCAAGTGCTTGAAAAAGGAGCTCCAAGTGGGTTTGGCGGGGGGGTGGAGAGAGAGAGAGAGACCAGAGACAGACTGAACCTCCTTCCCAGTCTTGAGCTTTCTTTTAACAGACATCCTGGATAGAACTGAATCAGGTGGAGGAAGGAGACAAGGGACCTAAAATATTTATGGGTCTGATAAGAATGGAGACGTGTAAAGCAGGAGGTGGAGACAAATTAGGGGAGATTGGAGGGAAGGGTCTGAGCAAGAGGGGTGGGGGTCCCAACGGCATTTCTGAGGGAGGCGGTGATGTCGGTGGGGCAGGTGCTGGTTCAACTCAGACACTCTGTTCTGGTGGGTAGAAGCGTATTTTCTTTTTACACGACTGGGTTAAATTACTTCCCCTAGGTCATTCAATTAATCACTTGGAGAGCAAGGAACAGAATCCAGTCTCAAGGCTCCCATTTCACATCTGGAGCAGGCAAACTAGGCTTCTCCTTTCTGAAACACCCCCTTCATTTTTTTTCTTAAGTCTCTTGCAGATCAATGACGTTTTGAGCTCTTTTGCAAAGAAATTTACAAAATCCTCTATGTGTGTGATTTAAAACTAAGGTAGTGTTAGTATGAAAAAAATGCTATCAATTGCTTTCTGATTTGTCTTTCATTTAAGAATTTAAAATATCTGTCAAAATTACTTTGACTTTTTTTTTCCTCCACCTAGATTTCAAGCTATTATTCTGGGGAGCCAGAAAAAAAAATGAGTTAGAGATCTGAGAAAGCAGTGTGTGCAGAGTTTAACTGCTGTATGACTGGTTGTGTGATATATTGCTCTTTTCACTAATAACCACAAAGCAGGTAGACGCATGGTAGACTAATTTGGCTCATACGTCCAGCTGTAAGGCTAGACACTGTATCATTCTCTCCAGAAACCGGTGACTTTAGGCATGTGGAACTTGTCGTCATGACAACAATAAACCAGCTTTGAGTCTGAGCTTCAGCTCAGAAACTGCCATGTCTCCATTACTTCCTGCTCATGACCTGACTTCTCTTACTCTCTGGGGCTGGGGGCTGGGGACTTATGAAAGACCTGTTGAGCAGAGCTCCAATACGTGTTTAATGCTTAAAATGTCTCGGTTGAAAGTTTTGCTTGCACAGATGGCGACAGGCTGGAAGGAGGATAGATCAATCATTATGATAGCTAATGACACGGTTATAAGGGCAAACAGAGAGGTGAGCTGACTTGGAGAATGGGGAAAGGCAATGTGAAAAGAGAGACCTGGAAGCATTTCTTTGAGCAACATAAAAATAGCTACCACACACAAGGTTTTCTTTTAAACACATAAGTTTCTGAGAGGACCTATCCAAAGGGGGAGATGAGGAATAATCAAACAAAAATTAGCACACCAAGGTGTGAGAGAGAGAGAGAGAGAAAGAGAGAGAGAGAGAGAAAGAGAGAGAGAGAGAGAGAGTGAGAGAGAGAGTGTGTGTGTGTGTAGTTTTTAAATCTGGAGAAACAATTCACGGATGCTTGTAGCAAAATATACAAGTGATCCCTCTTGAGTCTCATCTTTTGATGGAATGTAGAGTGACTACTTTCAGAGATGGCGTAGCTAGGTGACAAGAGCTTGATGCCACTGGTTTCAATGGCTTCCATTTAAGTATCAGCTGAAATAGTGGGCAGTTGTCTAACTCTACAAAATCTCTCCATATTCAACCGTAAAGAGAAGTGATATGATTTGCACTGCAGGGCTGTTAAGAGTCTGTAAAATGAAATAATGGCGACCAAAAAAAAAAAAAAAAAGGTTAGTTCAGTGCCCAAGATAGAAGAAACGCCCAATCACAGATAGCTGTCGATGTTGCTTCTATGGGTTTTCTGCAAGGAGGGTTTGTCATGAATTGAAATCTGTCCTTCATGTGTTATCATGACTGAACTCTTTTTTTGTTTTTGTTTGGGTTTTTTGAGTCGAAGTTTCACTGTGTCACCCAGGCTGGAGTGCATGGCACAATCATGGCTCACAGCAGCCTCGACCTCCTACTCTCAGGTGATCCTCCTGACTCAGCCTTCCCAGTAGCTGGGACTGCAAGTGTGCACCACCACACCCAGCTTATTTTTCTGTTTTGTAGAAACAAGTCCACACTATGTTGCTCAGGTTGGTCTCAAAATCTTGGGATCACATGATCCTTCTGCCTCAGTCTCCTAAAGTTCCAGTCTATCATGATGGAACTCTATTGTTACAGTCCTGAACATAGAGACAGGAAGACTTGGTTTTCTTTTTGGAGAGATGTCTTTTGACTTTACCAATTTCTCTGCATCATCTAGATTGTAAGGAGACTAGAGCATTAATGGCTGGAGAAGACAGGAAGGGCAGTGTGTGAATTGCCTAAAGAATGGTGTGTCTGGGGACTTTTGTGCCCTTTTCTGCCCAGTTGTGTTTTTTCTTTCCCCCACAGGAAGTAAGAAATTCCATCATCAATTTTGTTTCCTTTTCCTTAGCACATTGACCTAGTTCCATATGGTTGCCTTTTTAAAAACTCTTATTTTCCAACAGGTTACCTCCACAAGCCAGTAGGTAGAGAAATAACACATGGATCAGAACCCTAGATAGAAGCCAAATGCTTCCTTTCTTTTTCTTTTCTTTTCTTTTTTTTTTTTTTTGAGTTGGAGTCTCACTCTGTCACCCAGACTGGAGTGCAGTGGGCCGCTCCCGGCCACCGCAGCCTCGACCTGCTGGGCTCCGGTGATCCTTCCGCCTCAGCCTTCCAAGTAGCCGGAATTACAGGCATGCGCTACCACACCTGGCTGATTTTTTTGATTTATTGTAGAGATGAGGTCTAACTGCCCAGGTGGGTCTCGAACCCACGGGCTCAGGCAATCCACTCACCTCAGCCTCCCAAAGGTGCGGGATTACAGGCTGAGCCACCGAGCCTGGCTATGCTTCCTTTCTTTTCTGTGTACTGAGAAATTGAATGATTTACTTTTCAAGAGATCAGCTTCGTGATTTCAGGATCATGTGGTTAAACTTCTTAGTAACAAACAGATGTTGCCTGAAGGCAAGTTTTCCTTCACCATGTGGAAATCTGGGAGTGTACATTCAATTATTCAGTTATAATTTGAGAAATCATGAACTGCAAGCTGTTTATATATTTTTTCTTATTATTAAGAGTTTAATGGTGTCACAAATAATTAAATTTCTCTTTACGTTTTCCCCACTGTATTGACAGTTACAATTTACAGCTATCTAAGATTGTTTTCAAGATATATAATTATATGGCACTTTCAGAAGATTTATCAGTAAAATAGATTTTTGTATGTTTCCTATTAATGTGAAATAGTTAATATACCTCCAGATACAGAGAAATATATTTTTCTATAGTCATACTAATTTCAGAAATACTAAATTGAGTGAAATAATGTGATGGTTTAATATGAGAGATATGTAAACACTATTATACTAGATGCTTGAAAACATAAAATAAATATATATCATATAATTACTGTATCACAGAAATGATGTAATTGAGTAACTAGTTTTTTGGGATATCATAGGTGTTATTGAAAAGTCTAATTACATGCTTATAAAGGACCATTACAATATCATTATTATAAAAACAATATTTTTCATACAAAATTATCTGGTATTGATAGTTTTTCATAATCTTTTAACTAAATTCAGATTAAAATATAGCCAAAGTTTGGAAGATTTTCTGTTCTTTCACGAGATCTTGTAATTTCATAATTATTGGTTCCAATGTCTATTATCAGCAAACTGATTTGGAGTTTTTTTTAAAGCACAGGCCATTTTTTCCCTAAGTTAGACTGTTAAGTCTATGCAAAAGATAAATCTTTCAAAGACTGAAAAATTTTTAAACATGCCCAGAGGAAGCAATTGTCTTTCTAGGATTTTCTTCCTGGAATATTTCTGTATCTTTAGTATTGGTATATTTTTGTTATTGCTCACTAATATTGCTGATAAAAGCATTTCAAGGGAAGGAACTGAAACAATGAAAAAATAAGTCTCTTAAAATGTAACAGAAGACTCATCAAATGTAGCTTAATATTTATGATGTACTTAACAGCAGAGAGACCTAGTTTTTCGGTCGACATATAGGAATATTCATAACAAAAAGTCAGATTCTTCCCCTTGGAATTCTCTATGGGTCTGTCTCAAAAACCAGGCAGAGAAGTATCCAGTACATAGTCAAAGATAATGTCTATTCCAGAGCTTAGTTACATGCCTTTTTTTTTAAAGATCCAAATTGTTGGATTTTTTTCTAGTATGTATAATAAGTCAATTCATTTGTAGATGCATAAAATTCAAGTTTTAAAATTTTGTATCCAATTTTCCTAATATGGGCCGGAACTAAAAACACCATGTTATCTAGTTTGCAACAGACTTTCTGCAAAGTTAAAAATGTTAATTGCAAAGATTCATCATCATTCATTGCCAAGATTAGACTTAAAATAGTTGGACTGATTTATTGGTAGTTTACTTAGGTATGTACTGTGATATCATTAACAGTTCACTCACTATTATCAAAGCCTCATTATTTATGTATTATTATTATTATTCTCTGCAAAATGCCAAATGATTTTGTTCTTTTGTTCTTGTTGTTGTTTATCTGTCTAGTGTTATCACTGTTAAATGTGAAATAGAGTAGATTTTCTTTTCTTTCTTTAAAAAAATTTTTTTTTTACTGATCTTATCTTGTACATATTCTGATTATTCTTGAACCAGTAGTTTAAGGATAGATGTGAAAGTGATGAGAGTTTGATTTAGCTTTGGCTTTTATTATCGGATACCCACAAGGAAATAAAGCTTTGATCTACTTCCTTGGAAAGTTAATCCCCGTGATTATGTGGAGATGTGTGCAGTGTTAGCCACAGGGATATGCATCTTTAATCTCTCGGTGTTGAATACTTAATCCAGTTCAGATTCTTGGCAGGGAGACTTGAAGAAAAGAACAAAATAATTACATTCTTCATGGGCTTTTTTTTTCTGGAATGAATATTTGGTAGCCCTGCTTACTTTACAACTGTTTAATGGGGATACTTAGGAAAAGAGATTTGGGTTGACTTGGGGTCCTTGGTAGGTAAATGTAAAGTATGTCTATTAACTATGGGTATTTGGGATGGAGTTTTTATTATTCAGCTTGTTTATCTTGGCAGAGTGTAGACTGAATAGAGAAAACACTATTTTTAGTGGAATAATTTCATGATTATTCAAGAACTGGAACTACTCAGTAAAAAGTGCTCATCTTTTTTATATACAAACTTTTTATATACAAACTTCTGTGCTGTTGTAGGCCATAAAAAGCTCACTCAATTTAAAAACAATAGTTTCTTTGGAAAAAGGCCTTAAACCAAACAAATTTATTTTGAAAAATGCAACTCCAATTTATTGAGAAAATATAAATTAGTTTAAAATATTTAAAGTCAATTTTATTAGGTAACTCATTTGTTCAGATAATATATGTATCACTTCCGATTTCCATTATACATTATAACGTATAACGATACATCAAAAAAAGGAAAATGGAAAATAATCAAATCTTATCAAACCTACATAAACATTTATGATATTTTGATGTAGTAGATATAAAGTTAGTATCTTTTCTAACTGGAATTATTTCTGAATTTTTTCTTCAAATTATTCCTTATTGTGCATAAATATAATCTTATCCCTGATATTTGGTCATCAAGTTTATTACCAACATTTACTCAACTACTCTTCAAGTTTTCTTTATGATGAATAATGCCTGAATATATTAGTACTGAAAATACAAAATGCTGGCAGAAGCCGGGCTCAGTGGCTCAGCCTGTAATCCTAGTACTTTGGGAGGCTGAAGTGAGTGGACAGCCTAAGTCCGCGGGTTCGAGACCCGCCTGGGCTACTTGGCGAGCTCTCATCTCTACAAAAAGTCAAAAATTAGCCGGGGCGTGGTAGCGCGCGCCTGTAGTTCCAGCTACTTGGAAGGCTGAGGCGGAAGGATCGCCGGAGCCCAGTGGGTCGAGGCTGCAGGGGCCGGGAGCGGCCACTGCACTCCAGTCTGGGCGACGGAGTGAGACTCCAACTCAAAAAAAATAAATAAATAAAAAATCAATCAATAAAAGAAAAACAAAATGCTTGCAGAATGAATAACATCATTTTATTCTTTATTAGCATATAATTTTCGATTTTTAAAAGGCTTTTATTTTCTCTTTCAATTTTTCTTATTTTAAAGCTGTGGGGTACAATTCAGGGTTGGGTATACAAATGTTCATTATGCAGGTACCCTTGTTGATGAGGTGTGCCGCTCCCCCTGCCCCTGCTCCAGCAGATTCCCACTACTGCCAATCCTGCAGCAGTTAATACATTATTTTTAACAGAGACAGCTCTTATTCTATTGCCCTGGCTGGAATGCAGTGGCCTAAAAAGTTCGCCGTAACTCAGAACTCGTAGGCTCAAGCCATCCTCTCACCTCAGTCTCTAGAGTAGTTGGGACTAGAGGCACACACCACCATTCCCAACTAATCTTTTTACTTTCTGTAGAGATGGGTTCTCGCTGTGTTGCCCAGGGTTGGTGTTGAACTCCTGGCCTCAAGCGGTTCTCCCATCTCAGCCTCCCCAAAGTGCTGGGGCAACCGGCATGAGACCTTGCACCCATCCCTCATTTTATTATTTATGCCAAAATCTTTATTCTTGACTAAAAGAAAATGCAAACAGATTTGTTAGAAATTAATTCTAATATCAGGACAAGGATGGGTAATTTGCACAGGTCCCACTCGTTTCTAATTTAGTAATTTGTAGTTTTACATCAGTAGACATGTAAAACAAATATTGACATAGTTTGACTTTCCTTTCAAAGTCATTTTTGGTTAGTCATATATTAGCGGTTTGAGAGTCATTTAAATTCAGTCGTCTACGTTAATTCTTCACAAACAGAAGTGGTCTTTCCTTAAGTGTAGCTCTTGTTTCTTTAGTGATTGAAACCCCAAGATGCTGTGACCTTTTTTATTATCTTGCAAAAGTGCATGTTCCAAATGAGTTGAAATTTAATGTTCAGAATTCTGTCTTGATAATGAGTAGAATGGTAACTGGACAGTCATTGATTATAAGTTTCTGTGCCATTTGGGAGAAGACATGTCTGATTTTACATCTTATTAAAATGTACTTATAAGGAATTCCTGAAATACTCTCTGAAAAATGTGCCAAGATTTGAATGTATCCAAACAAAGTCAACATAAAATTTCAAGATAATTTTCAGAGTGGACACATATAAAAAATGTACTTGAAACTATGTGGTTTTTTTTAAAAACCCCTCCAAAGGACGAATAAAGTCAAATATATCGGTTGCACTGGTTTTGTTTTGTTTTTAACTGAATTGATAGAATACTCTGGCATTAGGTAGACAAAGAATAAATTCTATCTGTAAGCACCTCTCACTATTCCTTATTTTATACGAGCAAAATACCCTCCCAAAACAAAACTTATTTATAAAAAATCATGTATTTATTCTTACATGTTTAAATTTCAGTCACTTTCAAAGTCTTCTCCATTTAATGCAATGCACCTATTGAGATGCTTTTTCCACTGCTCAAAAGAGTTTTTGAACTTGTCAGTTCTGATGCCTTTTGGTGCTTCTGCAGTTTTTTGTTTTGTTTTGTTTTGTTTTTTCACCTCTTCCACATCAGCAAAACATTTTCCTTTAAGCACTTCTTTCATCTGGAGGGGAAAAATAAAAGTTGCTGGGGTGAGATTGGGTGGATAGGGAGGGTGGGGCATGGGGATTATGCCATATTTGGTCAAAAATTGCTGAACACTCAGTGCAGTGTGGGCAGGTGTGCTCGTAAATTACCCATCATGAAAAGGGCAAATCACTGAAAGAATCTTCAAAAAAAATTCGCTGAAGCTGAATGACAACCTCTCACAACAATGCTAGCTGGTATACTCATGTTGGTACACATGCTGATGGATTCCTAGAACACTTACCTAGAGGTGGGAGACTATGCTACAAGGTGCCTGACTTCCAAAAAGCAATTCCAGGTTTTGTTGGGTTCACTCATATATCTTTGCTTTCTGGGCTTTACCTACCTAGCTCAATTGCAATTTATAGAAGTGAGTGATATTGGTACTTCTGTATTTATTATTCAGGAACTTTACCAAGAGTAGAGAGAATAAAAACCTCAAGCAGAACCTTTCATTCAACATAAAACTCTTTGATTTTCTTTTTGAAACGAATCTTAATATTGTAGGTGGTGGCTGGCTGAGGCAAAATCATTCTCCTCTCTTGACCCATGACCATAGCTATGCATATAAAATCTGTGGTAGTTGCAAGCAAAAGGGGAGTTTGTAGGGAAGGAAGTTTCCACGTGTGAATAGGAGTAATACGTTGCCAGGCAAAGGAAGATTAACCTCATTCCTAGAATGTGTGTGTTTTCTCAACTCAGAAGGAAAATCATTTCAATTCTTGGTGTTTCAATTCTTGACAATGACATTTCTGGAGTCACAATAAATAATGATTCTTTGGGTATTTTTCTCCTCGTCATCTGGATTCTGCAAAAATCTTTACTATGCTCAGATTTCCAGGTCAGCTCTACAAGAATTTACATCATTGTTCACAATGAGATCCAAGAACGCATGTGGGTCCCAGAACTGCTTGCTACTCTTGGTTAGGTTAAGGTTGAGCTTTACCATAGAAAGGGTGAATTCTTTACAAAACTGACTCATGATGAGATAAGGAGTTAGTCTCAGAATTGCTAAGCACACTGCTTGATTTTTTTGAAATTTTATTTTAAACATAACTAAACTTTCTTAGTTATGTCCCAGAGCACTGGTAACAAACAGTACAAAGACAGGCTATCTTGAGGAGCAGGTATTTAGATCTTTTAGACCTTGTGTTAATGTTAAGTGGAAACACATAAGTACTTGATATAAAAAATGAATTTCTGCTGATAAAATTGGACAGCAGCCTGGAAGGTCGGAGCACCTGAGTCTTGGTTTAGACTCTGCCACTATCCTGAAGCTGTGTGACTTGAAGCAGGTCAGCGAGTGTCTCATATTTCCTCATTTGCAAAATGAGCTGGAATTGCTCTGGATTAAATATTTTAATGAAATATAACAAATATAAAGGAGAGCACTGAAGCATCATTCTCACATCTAGACCCCCCCATTGTTAGCATATTAAGGTCGACTATTGATTAAAGGAGAGGACAAGTGTTAAAGGTGCTAATTTTAAAACTTGGATATCACACCACTCTCATTCTTTGAATATTTCCCATCTTTAAACATACACTTTGGTATTTAAAAAAAAAATCTTTTTGTGGCCATAGTCCGTCCTCATTGTTTATAATGAAGTTCTGAGCTTCAATCTGTGAGTTAAGAAATGCACATTAGTCAAAAACCTCATTTATTACCATGTCACCTTTATGAGGAACTATGACAACATCTATTTTCTCTTTCTTGCAAAGCCACAAGACCCAGCGACCTTTCTTCTGTAGGAGAATATGCAAAAAGCTGACAACTTTTTCTGCACTGCTACAGAGGGTAAAACCTTACTAATTTACTCCGGACAAAAATGACATAAGTTGGTGTTGCAGATACTTCAATGAGAGCTCACACAGGAAGATCTTTTCCAGGAGGTAAATAAGACCAAATGCAAAGTATGAAAAAGTTAAGGAAAGGTATTTTCCTGGAAACAGAAAGAGCATTTCAAGTGAACCGTTTTTACGCAAAGCTTGCAACATTATTGAAAATGAACAGACCTACATTGGTTCTTACTTACTAAACAGAAATAGCTGTCAATAAATTACTTGTCAACTCATATCATTCTAATTTGAGGAGGGGGGCGATTTTTCCAGAGCGTGTGTGTCTCTGTTTGTGTGTTGGCTTTTTGTCTCTCTCTTCCCTGCCACCCGTCTTGGTCATCTGTCACCATCCTCTGGGTTGAGTGCAGCAATCAGAGCCTCTCTATAGTATCCCGATGCCTTCATAATGTAGTAATACCTAGTCTTTTTCCAATTCCTTTACTCCCTGCTTCTCTGCACAGAGCATCATATAAGTCAAAGCTGAGTGTGATCCCAGATCTCTTCTGACACCGCACCCGTTTTTTTCTTCTTGTCTTTCCATCTAGAACTCTTTGCCTAAATTGCCCAGTTATTCATTTCCAATTCAAATTTGAAGTTAACAAGTAGTTAAAGGTTTTGTTCACTCCTGTATTTCGATAGGGCAGGTGCGCAAATAAATATTTGCTGAGTTAAATTATTGAAACACAATCTGCTAAACTGCTGGACCAGTTGCTTCTTACTATCAGATGCTCAACACTTCAGTTGGACTTGTTGGCTCTCTCCTTTAGATGCACATAACACTTTCTTTGAACTTGAGACATTTATCCCTCGGCAGCATGTTAAAAACTCAGGTTCTGTTGTTGGACAGACAACAGTTCAAACCCTGGCTTCTCCCTAGCTGTATAATATTGAGCAAGTTGTTTAATTTCTCAAGGACCCAGCATTTTCTGTCAGGTGAGGATGATCGTTTCTAACTCATACATTTTCATGAAGATTACAAGGCATAATATGTACGCAAACATATTATGCCTTGTAATATGTACGCAAACATATTATGCCTTAGTAAACATTTAATAATAAGAATAGCAAAGACTTGTATAATACTTATATGCCAGGCACTGTTTTAAATTCTTGATATCTATTAGTTCCTTTGTTCCTCACAATAACTCAGTGAAACAGGCTTTATTCTCCTTGTTTTATCCCTGAGGAAACCAAAGTACAGAAAGGCAAATTATCTTTCCAAGAACATAGATTTGGCAAGGTGCAAGAGCCAGGATTAAAACTAGGGCATCTGGCTTTTGCATTTAACTACTCTGCTGCACAACCTCTCGGTAGTTACATATTGTTTTCTCCTCCTTATCTCCTTATCATTACATAAAACATAATGAAAATCAGAAACCTGAATTTTACTCCTAATTATCAGCAGCTGTTGCTTCTTAGGCAGGTCATTTCTTCTTTTGGGGATTTAGTTCAGTATTCTCATCTGTGAAACAAAGCAATCGACTAGCAAAAATCTCTTTTGATCTCCCCAGCATCTGTTTCTTTTGGGAAATGCCCGTTTCCCAGTCTGTTCCAGGACTGCCAATCACATGGCCACCGGCTCCCTCATTGCAGGGTTTCTAGAGTTTTCCACCTTCCCAGACACAGTGATTGGTCCAGGTTGAGCATATAACCTAAGAAGGGCTAGAATACTGTGTATGCGTAAACTGTATAGAACAGGGGAAAGCAAGCCCTTTTGTATTTTCAAAATATGTAAGATGAAGTCATTATGAAGTCCTAAAGCTGCCAGGGACCACCTCTGCCACCAGATGGAGAGAATCTGCTTGAGACCAAATCCAATACAAAGAAAGCAGAGAATGAAATTAGGGTTTAATGGAGAGGGAGAGAGAGAGGAGAGAGGAGAAAAAAGTAAGGGGGGAGAGAGAGAGAGAGAGAGAGAGAGGGAGAGAGAGAGAGAGAGAGAGAGAGAGAGAGAGACTATGACCATTATGACAATGATTTAGATATATCCAAAATACTCTGTGCATTTCAGTTTTGCGATCCAATAAAATAATTTCTCCTTCTGAGGTTAGTTTGATTTGGCTTTTTTTTTCCTACTTAGAAAACGGAAAATTCTTATTCACAAAGACTAAAGCAAATTTTCTTCCTTTCAACAGTAAACATTCTATAACCACAAACTTTGTTATATCTTTGCAGTCCTAAGGTTTTTTTGAACAAACAGATACTCAATAGATATTTTTAAAATAAATAACATTGCTCAACCTGAAATACAGTCTAAAAATAGCTATATCTAAGATCAGGCAAATATATTTCAAATGGTCTGTCCTTCCTTCCTTCCTTCCCTCCTTCCTTCCTTCCTATTTAGTTTTTATTTTTCTGCAATCCAACTAGCTGTGGAAGGGAATAAGAAAAATATGGAAACCAAAGAACTGCAGAGAGAGCACAAAGATTACAGGATACTGTGAGAGATGGGATGGAGGGGTGCTCTCCTGAGCTACAGAAGGAAAGATCTGGTAGTTAAGATAAAACAAGTCAAATTTATTAGAATTGTCCACAGTTGGCTATAGTGATCTTCTTGCTGATCTGGCCATTCTTGGACTCAAAGTCCCCCATGGCTTGCACAACATACATGCCATGCCCTCTTTCACCTTGCCAAAGACCACATGCTTGCCATCCAACCATTTGGTCTTAGTAATGATGAAGAAAATCTGGTAACTTTTTTGTGCTGAGTCTAGCATTTGCTATGGACAGGATGCCATGACTTATTTGCTCCAGGTTGAAGTTCTCATCATCAAATTTCTCCACACAGATGGACTTGATGCCAGCGCCACTATGGTATGTGAAGTCACCACCCAGGTACATAAACCCTGGAATAATTCTGTGAAAGCAGGAACCCTGGTAACTGAGTTCTTTCTCTCCGGTGCTAACAGCATGAAAGTTTTCTGCAGATAGCTTGAAGGAGACGCTGCTCAAGGCCGTCGACAACAATGTCAAAAAACAAGGAGGGTTTGACCATGGCTTATTGAAGGGCTCAGGATGGCAGTGTCTGCAAAGTCTCAAATGATTTTTATAGATTCTTGGCAATTGGCTACTTTGATAATGATCTAAAATAATTTAAAGCCAATGTTTGTTTTTTGAGTTGGAGTCTCACTCTGTCACCCAGACTGGAGTGCAGTGGCACGCTCCTGCTCACTACAGCCTCGACCTGCTGGGCTCTGGTGATCCTTCTGCCTCAGCCTTCCAAGTAGCTGGAACTATAGGCGCGCGCTACCACGCCCGGCTAATTTTTTGATTTATTGTAGAGATGAGGTCTTGCCAAGTTGCCCAGGCGGGTCTCAAACCCGCAGGCTCAGGCAATCCACTCACTTCAGTCTCTCAAAGCGCGGGACTACAGGCTGAGCCACGGAGCTTGGCTTAAAGCCAATATTTTATTGACAGATATTTTTCTTAACCAGCTGACACCTCCTAGACCTTGATGCAAATTAAGAGTGGTTTCCTGGGCACAAGGATGAATCTGTTTCTAAAATCAACAAGCTAAACAAAGGATGCAATTGTTGAGAGATGAGTAGGATGGAAAGGGAATTTTCAGTCTTTGTCTCTATGCAGTAACATAGGATCAGAAAGTTCAAAGCGACTTTGGGAAGGAAAGAGTAGAATAGTTCTCTTATTTGAGGTTATATACATTTTATGTTAGATTCATCTATCCCCACATAAACCCACACCATAATTTCATATTCACAAAGATGGTTTGATATTCAGATGTCAAGTGTGAGCCACACATTAGGATATTAAAACTGCTTTGAATTTGATAAATACATACCTATTTCTTCTTACATCTGAACATATTCATATGCTTGGAACCGCATGGAGTGATCCCTGAAACAATCACTCACACATGGAATCCTCCACAAAGAAAGCAAGCTCTCCAAAATCTCTCCCATGAGCCGAGAAGTATGCTAAATGCTTCTTGCATGATCTCATAATCTTTTCAACAGACTTATGAGACAAATAATATCATCACCCCCATTTTACAGATGGGGAAATTGAGATGTCGAGAGTTTAAATCACTTGCCCAAAGTCTCACACGTAGGAAGGTAATGCAAGTCTTTCTGGCTTTAAATGCTTATCTTTACTCACCATGCCATGCTGCCCCTCCCAGATCTCATTAATTTTAATGATAAAAATATGGAGATATTGCTTACCCAATGACAGAGGGAATAAATAATTGAGCCAAGAAAGTGTAATATTGTGGGACTGAGAGAGAAAGAGAGTAGATATACTGTACTTGGGAAAAGAATAGAGTTATGAACATTTAAAGAGCTAAGATTGGAAAAAAATAAGACTAAGATGCATATTCCCTTCCCAGAGGTAATAAATCCTTTCTATTTACTGCGACTTGGTTCATTTCATGTAAATTCTGTGTTTAACATGAACTCAGAGTTTCATAGCTCAAACCTGCTTGACTGCTAGTGTATTCCTTAGTGTTCTGTAAGCCAGAAAGCAAGTAGTAATGCCAGGAAAAAAAAAAAAGCAGTACATGCTACAGCCTGCCAGACGTAACTGCTGAAATCTAGCAGCAGATTTAGTGTTTTCTGTAGAGGCTTTCTAAAAAAGAAAAGTTCCCAGCTTGTATGTATGTGACTAGCTTATGTTTCCATGATGCCTTGAACCATGGCTAGCTAGCGGTCGTTTCGTTTCATAAATATTGTTCTGACTCTATAGGGAATCTGCTGCATTTGCACAGCCGTGCTTATGGAAACAGTGGCATCTGATTTTTTTTTAAGTGAAAAACAGATTGTTTATCATTAGCTCACAAACAGGAATTTTCCAAGTCATACAATGATGAGGGCAGTGTTTGGTGCTGTGTTCGTCCTTTTATTGAGGCGATAGCGACAAGGTAATGCTTGCTGATGAGATAAAGCTTTAAATGCCTTGGAAATCTGGGAGGTCTTTGTAAGAGAGACCAAGGAAATTCATACAGTACAACGCACACAGTGTTAGGTGCCCACATCTGTCTGTGGCTCAAGCAGAAAGAGAGATGGAGTCTCTTTGAGGTAAAGATTGGTTCCCAAGGGGCTCACCCCAGAGCCATAAGCTTTGGGAAAAAAACTTCAGTGTAATTGCACATGTGGTTCCTTTTTGTGACGTCAGTCAAAGAGCTGATTCAACATTACTGAACCTTGAATTTTTTTGGCTCAAGCATTTCTTTAAAACTTTAGAGGATGCACTATTTTCTCACACTGAACTTAATATATGTGTTACTTAACCTTTTGTAATGAATGGGATTATGTGAAAAATACCTGACATTATTACCAAACAAGTGTGTTAATACATTGAGACAGTATGCTTTATCTTTACTAACATTTACTGGAATGCTTTCTATATATGATGTATATACTATCAATGTATACTTGCTTACTCTATAACATATAGTAACTTTTATTTCTTTGATGTATTGCTTTCTCTCTTTACTAGAATGAACACACCAGAAGGAGAGGGAGGCTTGTCTGTTTTATCCACTGCCAAATCCCAAGCACTCACAATCATGGTGAGTTCAGTTAGATTTTTTTTAATATATATATTTTGCACAAATAGGGACTATGCTAAAGATTTTGTAGGTGTATTTCTTTGAATCTTCATACCAACCCATGTACAGTATATTTTGTGTCCATTTCCATTTACTGATAAGGCAAGTGAGGCTTTGAGAATTAAAATCATTTTCTCAAGGCCACACAGCCGACAAATTAGAAAGCATAATTTCAATCACAGGACACTGTCTCCAAACTTTGTGTCTCTAATCTCTGGTTAATGCTTTCCTCCTGAACAGTTCTACATAAAATCTGAGTTCACGTGACTCAAATATCTGGCCCTCTTCTGGACAAAGGAAGTCCCAGTGGTGAGGAAGGGGATTATCGTGGTCCCTAGAACTCCAGTTAGAAAAAGTCATACTATGACAGAGTTTCTGGACAGTATCACTTTCTTTGCCACCTAGCCTGACTGCAAGAAGGCTGGGAAACAGATCACCGCCTCTGGGGTTCTCTTTCACACATCTACGGGGAAGCAACTATGTTAGAAGAAAGAACCAGGCCCTTTGCAAAGCATGAAGAAATCACTCCCAGCCCTGCCTCTCGATTTCTTCATCTGCCTGGGTGTGTCTTGTGATCTTGAAAATGCACAGGTTTGAACAGGGTGTGTCTGCAGTTTGGGCTTAAAGGGAAAGGAGGGAAGAGAAAAGGGTTGAAGAAAAAACAAGGTAAACCAAGACTATGAGTGCCTCCAACACTGGGGGAAATAAACTTATAAAAAATGCTAAGACTGACATATCCAGTTGAAGTTATTCTCCTTCTAGAACAGGAGAAAAGTTCACCATAACATTGGCACTCAAGTGTGCTGTCAAGACTTCCAAGAGCCCTGGGATCCTGGGCTTCCCACTAGCTGCCTGCTACTGTTCTGGTCCTCCCACTAGTCCTAGTCTCTCGCCCATTCTCACCTACCCCTTGACCTTTTGTTCATGGCGTTGCACCTCTTGTAGGACAAGTCTGAGAGATGATTCAGACATAGTAAAACACATTGTATGGATTAAGACTTTTAAAAAGGGTATGTGGCCACCAACCACCATGCTTTTGCTATACAGAAGAAAGTTTGCCCGGGATTTTCTGTTGAAGAATGTTGAAGAAGATACACTCATGAAAATTCGATGCCTTGTACCTGGATCTCCTCTTTGGGGACCAAGACTTGACTCGAATATTGCCTATGACCTTTGGTTTATTCCACCTAAACTGAGCAGTTAAGTTTTTTTGTTGTTCGGTGACCTGAAAATGGGGTGTGTGTTTGAGATGGAGGTGGGAAATAAGAAGCGTGGGCCCGAGAATGTTTTCTTTCCCCCTTCAGATTATATTCCCAGAGACACCTAATACCAAGCAGTGGCATGGTACAGTCCTGTGACTACCAGCACTGGCTGCCCATTGCCTGGGGAGCTTTTTAAAGAAGAATAGGAATTGCAGGATTCAAGTCTGATAAACCTGTATTTGAATTCCAGATGTGCTACTTTTTGTGCTAAGTGACACTGGGCAAGTTTTTTTGTTTGTTTGTTTGTTTGTTTGTTTTAGTTGGAGTCTCACTCTGCCTCCCAGGCTGGAGTGCAGTGGCATGCTCCTGGCCACCGCAGCCTTGACCTACTGGGCTCTGGCAATCCTTCCGCCTCAGCCTTCCGTGTAGCCAGAACTACAGGTGCGCGCTACCATGCCCAGCTAATTTTTGACTTATTGTAGAGTCGAGGTCTGGCCAAGTTTCCCGGGCTGGTCTCGAACCTGTGGGTTCAGGCAGTTCACTAACCTCGGCCTCCCAAAGTGCTGGGATGACAGGTTGAGACATCGAGCCTGGCCGGGCAAGTTTTTGAAGTTTCCTGCATTTATGCTCTTTCACCTTTATATGGAGCCAGTGTGCCTTCTTCAGAAGATCACTTTAAAGATGAAAGGAGAAAGCATATGTGATATAGCTCATACAGTGCCTTGCATATAATTGGTATTTAATAAATTAGGGCTATTATCACCATCATCATCATTATTAGGTTTGGCAAAGACACCCTGTCTACATGTAAACATTGCAGAGTCAGAAGAAGGGCAGGCACTCACCTGAGACCACTCCAGCCATCTGTTCTTTATCAGATGGAATACTGTGTGCCACGACTCTTCCTGCTCCTTTATTGATTCTGGTTTGGAGCCACACTGCTGCCATCGTTGAAACTATCCTGGCAGGGTTCTGCTAGTCAATAAAGAGTTCTCAACGTTAAGACACTTCTTCCAATGGCTGGATGTATCCAATTTTATTTCAATTCTACTTTTTAGATAATTCCTTCCAATATGCTGAACATTTCAGAGGTTTATATTATTCTGTCATAGATTTTTCTTCATCTCTTTTTTGGCAAGATTAAAAACCAATTTCTCTAAGGAATGCCTTCAAATTAGGTAGGCAGTCATATCATGTTTTTGGTATTGGGGTTTCATTTATTTGTTTTTTTGTTAGTAAAATCTTTTATTTGGTTTATATTTTAAATGTGACTTTAAAAACTTATAAGTCAGAAAATTTGATCATCTGAAAGCAAGGAGAAACTAAGATGGACCATTTAGCAAAGCTCAGGGACCAAATTCATTTAAAATAAATCAGAAATTTTTTTTTTCAGGCTATCAGTTTGTTTTTGGTCTTTGAATTACAACTTGCCTTTGACTCCATTGCCATGGATTCTACCCTTTTCTAGATAAACCAGTCATTTCATTAACTACAGAATTGCAGATTGGAATAAACCCATCTGCAAAACAGGTGAAAACCCAAAGTACTATTCACTGTGGTTGCGACTCACTTGAATTAGGAGTAGTCTTGCACAAAATAAATACCAGTATGATTGCTGAGTTGAGAGACAATGCTCTACTGTTAAAAAGAAACAAAGTAATCCGCGCCTTTGGGAGGCTGAGGTGAGTGGATTGCCTGAGCCCGCGGGTTCGAGACCCACCTGGGCAACTTGGCATGACCTCATCTCTACAATAAATCAAAAATTAGCTGGGTGTGGTAGCGCGCGCCTGTAGTTCCAGCTACTTGGAAGGCTGAGGCGAAAGGATCGCCGGAGTCCAGCAGGTCGAGGCTGCGGTGGCTGGGAGCGGCCACTGCACTCCAGTCTGGGCAACAGAGTGAGACCCCAACTCAAAAAAAAAAAAAAGAAACAAAGTAATGTTTAACAATGAATTGTGTATTTAAAAAAAAAATCCACAAATACGTTAGGAGGAAAGGTGAATCCCCATTTATCAAATCTTAGAAAGGAAGATCTACCATGGTTTTGACAGATGACACCCATGTTACCACATGTTCTGTTTCGTGGAACCGTCTATGAATCGTGCCCAATAGAACCGTAACCCATGATTTAATTACATCTGTCTCTTAGAAGTAGGGTCCGCCTCTGAAATCTCCCTTCAGTGTTGTTTTTTGAATTTTATTTTATTAGGAATGTAGGGCACAAGTGGGGATAAACTACATAAGTAGGCTGCATGTAGGTGGAGTTTGGGCTTCAAACTTGCCCTCACTCCCCCCCTTCCCCAGTAATGAGTCAAGTGTGCTTTGTGTTGTCACGTGCCCCCCACCCTCCTCTTTCCCAGTGTTCTGTTTTGGTCAGTTACTATCCTGTTTCTAATCTTCATTGCCCTTCGTTTCTTTCTCTGTAATCCAGGCACCTGCTGGTACATAGAGCGAATCCAGATAACTCTCTTGATCCTTCCTTTTTTCCTATTCACACACCTTCAATCACTCTCTGCGTTTCTAGCGAAGTTCAACTTCATTAGAAATAGAAAAAGTATAATTACTTTGAGTTTAGAGACAAAAAGATCTGGGTTTGGGTCCTGACTCTGTGACTTTTAGCTGTGTGAATGTGAGTATATGATTTTTCTCTAAGTTGATTTTGTTGTCAGTAAAATAAGAATAAAAACGATCTTAGCGTTCATATAAGCATTACATTGAGGGACCGCTGCAGATCACATAGTATGTTTGGTGTCTGACTCCCTCTGAAAGCTCCATTAGCATCCGTCACTTCTCTGACCTTCTAATTCTAGATCTGACCCGCCTTTCCAATTCCACCATGATGCTTCTCTGTCCCTCACACATCCTTGTCTCCTTTCTCTGTCTACTAGACAGGCAATTATACCAGGTTTTTGGACTTTGAATCAAACTTGCTATTAATGCCTTGTTCCCTTGCTCCTATGGTTTTATTCATTTTATAAATTTGTGGAATTCTTTTTGCCAAAAATGCCTTTTTTTTAGTTCCTAATGCAGCTCATCTCTTATGTCTTCCTGGGATTCCCAGTCAAAATTAGTCTCTAACTTCCTACTCATGGCCTTTGTCATACCGTCATGATGACCTTTCCATTCTGCCTTGAATTCCTTCCATGTTAATGTCCATTTCTGTCCTCCTTTGTCCACCTCGTCCGCCCTTAAGGGTAAGGGTAAGATCTATCTCAACTTTCTGTGTACCTGCCTTTCTCTGCCACACCTTCCTGAGGGTTAGCAACATTTCTGAAAGAGGAAACACTAACAAAACTCAGTGTACAGATTGATTACTTAATAAATTTATTCTATTATTCAAACCGTAAAACACTGACATATGTAAGTTGGTAATATGATTATTATTCTTCACATAGCTAAAAAAAAAATCAAGTCCACCATGCTTAAGTACCATCCCAGAGTCATACTATGAATAAAAATTCTCATGTCTTGGAAGTTGTTAGAAAATCCCTTTACAGGCCCTGGGGACTGATGTACACCCAGCAAGCTCACAGCAACACAACACTCAAGAATGCCAAGGTTAAGGCAGCAGAAGAAAAAGCAAAAGGCAGACTGTTGAGATTCAGGCAAATGTGCTCCTGGCCTGAGAACATGGCTAATTTAGTCATGCTTACTCTGGCTCAGGGGGGCCTGGAAGATCATCTTCTCTTCATTCTCACCGTTCTCATTGGCCAGTAGAGAAATAGAATAAACAGAGGAGAAGACAGAACACAAACCAATACTCCATCTGCCTCAAGCCTGTTTTAACCATGCTTTTTCCTTCCTCTTGTTTATGCATGTTTCATGGGTCATAGATATAGGTAAACTGTGTATATTGATTATGGATCGTGTTTCTCTGCCATATTTTAATTCATTTGATGATGACCTTTGGTTTTTCCATCTAAATATAAAAATGTTGCAAACACTGTTATTATTTAATGTTTCCACAGTCAATCCTAAGGTTTTTTTTGGAATCTTTCTTCCTGCTTCGTGGAGAGGTCAACCAGCCAGCCCAGTTTGCTAGGAATGGAGGGATTTTCTGGGACATGAGAATTTCACTGTTAAAACTGGGACAGTCTCTAGATAACTTTGCCACAAGTCAAAGAATTTTTCCATTTTCAGAGAGAAATATAAAATACGGTTCCTTTCCGCAAGGTGCTTGCAGTCTAATTGAGGAAATAAGATGCATGAGATCAAATTCAGGTTAATTCAAGAAGGAACAAAATCTAGCATAAATGTTTTTGATATAGACCATGAGTGTTGCCATGTTTTAGACCTGAGATTGGGAGGGAGATGATGAGGCGATGGCTTCTTTACGAAAATGAGCCTGGAGTGGGATTGCTCAGACTTGATAGAAGCTTAGGGTCTCGAGAGGAAAGGGATGAGAGGTAAATGGAGAAGAGACAGGGGTGAGGATAAAACAGTGAGCAATTCAGCAGCCTGACCTTGGGATCCTTTGAGAGTGAGCTAAGATGTGGGAGAAATGAATGATGTGTTCGGTGGACATACACCGAAATAAAGACTGACAAGGGTAACTTTTGTCTGACTGGCCTTTCAATATTTGTTTGCTTGAATAATTGAGCAGTGGCTATAATTAAGAGTTACATTTGATTATTCAAATTTCTCAAGAGGATAATTTAGGCATCTCACGGAATAAACCAACCTATGAATGTGTTACTGATGCAAATACGTGTTTAAATGGAAGGACCTTTATGCGGTGAGTCAGAGGGAGAGACAACATCTATCATGAAACATTTTGTGCCGTGAAACACTCTATAGCAAAAGTAAAGAAGTTTCAGCAAAGAAAATAAATAACTGCTCTTTTCAAATAGAGTTTGCCCTTTATCTGATATTGGCAGTCCCAAAGGTTTGGCTTATAGAAAGCACCCTTGCCATTTGTTTTATTGCTTCTCTGTAAGCAATTTCCCTCCAATGTTTAGCAGCTGCATTATTTTTCTAATCCTTCTCAATTAACAAAGCCTTTGCATCATCGAAGAATTCTGAAATGGAGGAGGAAGTTGCAGGGGAATGACATTCCATCTTTCCTGAAGAACAATTTTCCTGTCAAAAATTCAAGAGGAAGAATGTGATTTTCTTTTTCTCTATTTGCTGTCAGTCTCTGCTTAAAATTCCTATCAACTGCATTTTCTGTGACCGGTTTTGCTTTCCTAGGAGTTCTGTGAAATATTTCATCCATTTTTACCATTCCTTCCCTCTCCTCAAAAGCAAGCTCTTGTAGGAAGAGGAAAAGGGAACTTGCTTCTCAGAGTAAACAGGCCCTGCTGAGCTCAGAGCCCCTGGCCTATGGAAAACCTACCCCCTCACAGAGGGAAATCAGATCCTTGGGCGAAATAGGTGCAGAAAAAAAAAAAGAGCAGCTGTTAAAACATTCAGTCTGTTTTTCTGCTCAACCCCTGCGAGTGCCCCTACTTCCCGGCTCCATCCTCCACGGGGTATTTTTTTACACGGGGCTTGTCTGCCTCACGGTGGGGCATGGCTGTGGACGGGGACATTCCCAGGCCTCTGCATCCTCGCGGACATCTTCGGCCTCTCCACCCTCCTCCCGAATTCCTGGAGGACCGTCGAAAAGATTGATTGGATGATTTTTTGGCAGCTATTTGCAGAGCCTGCAGCCACAGCTTGGTTTAATTAGGAAATCAGAGTGTTTCTTTTATGTAGGTCACATCGGGTTTTGATTCTAGATTTCATATAGCCATAACCTTTCCAAAAAGTCTGAAATACATGCACAAATGGAAGATTTTTTTAAAAAGGGCTTTCATAATTCTCTTCATAGTTGTGTGTGCTAGGGTAGCCGTTTTCTCTCTCTCTTGTTACTTAATTTTCAGAATAGGAGTGGCATTCTTCTTTTCTTCCATGAAGCGCCATTCTCTGAAACACATATGCTGAACACATATTGTAAAATTATTAGCAGGGAGCTGGGGGTATGGGTAGGCTGGTGTTCGCTTGCTGGCTTCTTTGTGCTTTTGCACCCAAAGGATTTGATGGGTTCCCTTTCCATGGAATCTGATACTAAAGAATCTACTCAGGGCGAATGCAAAAGCAGTTCCTGAGTGAATCTTTGAGTTGTAATTGGAAATAAATACAAGATAGTAGGAGAGATGGCAGACTGGGCATTACAATGACACTTCAGGAACCGAAGCCCCAAGTTAAATATTCTCAGAATATAGGCAGCCCTTAGGAGGCTTTGTCTGAAGATTTTATAATGCGCAAAGAATATTTCTATATTTTTTTCTTTTTTGAGTCAGAGTCTCACTCTGACGCTCACGGTCACCCTACCATCGACCCCGCTGGGCTCAGGCAATCCTGCCTCAGCCTTCCAAGTAGCTGGAACAACAGATGTATGCCACCACGCCTGGCTAGTTTTTCGATATATTGTAGAGACGAGGTCTCACCAAGTTGCCCAGGCTGGTCCTGAACCCCTGAGCTCAGGCAATCCTCTCACCTTGGCCTCCCAAAGTGCTGGGATTACAGGCTTCAGCCACCACGCCTGGCCCACAAAGAATATTTCTACGTGGATTCTGGTATTGTCTTAAGGGAAAAAAGAAAATCTAAGCTGATACTATTTGTCTTTCAGAAATGTGTTATAATTGGGGCACTAGTCTGATTTAAATTGTTCTTTAGGTTCCATGTCTTTTTTTGTTTTTGTTTTGAGTTGGAGTCTCACTCTTGTCGTCCAGGCTGGAGTTCAGTTGCACATTCACGGCCACCGCAGCCTCCACCTGCTGAACTTAGGCGATCCTTCCGCCTCAGCCTTCCAAGTAGCTGAACTACAGACGCACACCACTATGTCCGGTTAGTTTTTTTGTTGTTTTGGGTTTTTTTTTTTTTCTGTGATTTACTGTAGAGACAAGATCTCACCAAGTTGCCCAGATTGGTCTCAAACTCACAGGCTCAGGCAATTCTCTTTCCTCGGCCTCCCAAAGTTCTGGGATGACAGGCTGAACCACCGCGCCCAACCAGGTACCATGTTTTATGTTTATTGCTGCTTACAGGAAATTTGAAATTTTAGCAGTCAACTAAAACACAAATGTGAAATATTAAATGTTAGCAAGCAAGGCAGCCATTTTCACCACATCCCCCTAAAATATTTTCAGAGTATATGTCGATACAGGCAATGCAGACTTGACTGGCTAATGTGACTTTAGGTAATCTGTCGCCCACAGATGATTAATTAGGCTACTCAGTGAGTGTCGTGCAAACGAGTGAACTTTACAGGCTCTCGGGAGTGTGAAGCAGTGTCCTGTTTACGCTTTCTGGATGGTTAAATGAAGAGCAGTGTGAAACACTGAAATGAAATACGATGAGGCATTTCAAGTTGCACACCTCTTGAAATGTTAAGAGGGGCTATTATCCCTCAAAGGCAGCAGTTCCAATCAGTTTCAAATTGTTGAAAGCAGCTAGAAGGAGATGTCTGTCAATGGAGGAGGTGTCTGTTGAAGAATCCCACAGACTCTTGGGCTCATTATTTTGAGAATGAAAAGGGAACCACAGCTGTCTATTGTGATACATTTGATTAAACTGCTAAACGAGGGACTGACAGAGACTGAGGAACCTTCAGTTGAGTTTTGGAATCTAGAGTTTCGGTGCGTCTATTGACTTTCCAAACTTCTTACTGGGCCAAGAAGTATCACAATAATAGGACTTGCCACGAGATCTCTGGCTAGATCATTGTTGGAACCACATCATTGAAACTGCCTGTCTCAGGATATTTCACTCTGGTTCTCCTCTCCTGCAACTTTCACCCCAATGAACAATATCCAAGAAGAATAAAAGGAATTTATTATGGCTTCAAATTGCCCAAGACAGAAACTTTGCCTTTACATTTAGAAGGAGGAGTTAGCACTGGTACCAAATACATCGAAAGGGTGGAGTTTGTCTATTGCCAAATCACATTTAAGATGTCAAAGATCTCTTGGCTGCAAGCTTACATTTTTTTTTTAAGAAATGGTGTCTTGCCTATAGCTCTTGAATCACTCTGCTTTCACTACATTCATTCTGTAGCATGTAGAATTCCATATTTTTGCTATGGCTGGAGTTAAGCCACAGAACCTCACAAATTTGCAGTTGGTGGTAACTCAGTACACCTAACTTAAAAAAAAAAAAATTCCAAAGTGTGTTCTATAGAGCTGCAATGCCCCCTTCTGTCTGCAGTGACTTGGGGTGGAGAAACTCACTTTGATTTAAAGGAGTTGATTGCAGCAAGTGAAAATACTGTGTTTTATTTCTCTTTATTATGGTTCTCCTATACACAGTGTACCATAACACAATAAAAACATTGATCATGCAGATTCTATTCCATTTCCTCCTATGGTCTCCTGTAATCTATATGAAATAAATATGACATTGCTGCCATTTTTCTTGAATTCACTAGTGATGCCCAATTATCTTTGGAGCTGTGAAGGTGGGTTAGTAGCATTCTCTTTACTATGATATGTAGGTAATCTAACAAATTATACATATAAATAGCAACAGATATTTTTTAATCACTAGAATCTTGATGAGAATGATCTATTGAAGTTACTTGTGGATCTACCTGTGTAAATGTCATTGATTCCATATATATGAAGACCATGCGATAATTAATAAAAAGTATAACTACAGGAAATACCTTAGCTTCTAATAACTTCTCCAAAAGGAATTGAAGAGACCCTTAGCCAGAACTAATCAAAGGAAAAAATATCCCTGCTTTGGTCTGTACTCTCTTTTTTCACGATTGGTTTCCCAGGTCTCAGTCTTGTCTTAGGCTGCTTTTCTGCACACTTTATCAATCATGCCCTACATGGTCGGCATGCAGCTGTTGTTTCCCTGGGCAAGGCTTTTAATAAATATTACAGAAGATTCTCAGGCCCTCTCACTGCATTTGTTCAAAGGCAAATTTTCCATGGAGCCCTCATCAGCCATATTTTTAAAGGAGGTTTGTGTGTTTCTAACATATTCTGAAAACTAGCTCAAGTTTATACCGCACAGATGGCATATGATGTCTTCTCTTAAGCATTGCAGGTGTGTGTGTAGGCATGCCTGTGTGTTGTGATGGGTGTGGTATATCTGTGTGTGAAGTTGAATTACATTTCAGTGATGGAAAGAGTTTACAAATGCTGGCTTTGAGTTGGGAGGAGAGAAGTATAACCTAAGATATGTCTTTCCCATCACATAAAAAAACAATGTTGCAACTTTCTACGTACTAATGTGAACTTCTTGAGTTTTAAATTTTTGCATGTCTTGATTGTGTTAGTGCTGATAACTATTACACTGAACCATGGCTGACCTTCAAAATGAGCTAATAGATTATTTACAGATTCTTTTCAGATGAAGGTGGGCTTAGAGTCTCCACATTATAGCTTCAGTTGGGAGGAAAAATGCCTTAAGTGCTTCTCTGTGTACAGAAAAATGTGCTGTGTGTGGAGGTCAGAACCCAGGAGGCTGGACAGGCCTCATTTTGGGGTCTCCATAGTATGAGTGAACCTTAGTGTCTGTGGGCAGATAGTAGAAGCTCATATTGAAAAGACTGAATAAGAAGACTTGAGCTATTGATACCGTATTTTGTTTTTTAGCATCCCTCTTTATTTGACAATCCTTGAGATGATTATGATCTAGACATGAAGCAGTAAATACTCTCCATTGGTCCCTTCCATGTCCATGAAAAGCTTTTGTTGAGTAAGGGGCTCGGGAAGAGGCCTTTAATGTTGAGAGGCCTGTGTTCTGATCCCACTGCTGAGTCAGCATTATCTCCAGCTGACTGTGGGATCCAGGGAAAGGACATGAATTCCTGTCCACTGTTCCCTCTGGGTCTTCCAACACCAGAGCTCATTCACAAACAATGACTTATTTTTCTTCAGCATCTGGTGACAGAATTATCCAAGGTGACTTTTCATGAATCGCAGTGAGGCTGGACCCAAAGCTGCAATTATAAGCAAGAGAGCCTGATAAATATTTAACACCTGACTCCATGAGAATGCTGCTTTTAGGAGACAGAAGCCTTTTGTTCGCCCTATTTTTACAGTTCCTGATGGCAAAAGTTGAACAAGTACTGCTTTTCATACTGTATCTACTCTTGAAGAGTTGTTCTCAGGCAATTAAATTTAGAATAACTTAGGTGCAAAGGAAAAAAGTGAGAAAAGCAACACTTTTAGGCAAACGAATACAGAGTGTACCAGGGAATGTACTGGCTCCCTCGTGGTCTAAGTTCTTTCTCACTAGTGACCCAGTAGGAAAGTTCTGCACAAGGGATAAAGAAGCGGAGGGGGAAAACCAGTTAGGAAAGAGAGAGTTCAAACTTGGATTATACCAGTGACACTTATAGTCAAAATAAGCTGTGTCCACAGCGAAAACGAGTCAAAACAAAAAGCTAATAGACAACTTGCTTTTAAGATGCTCATCATTCTTTAAAATGCATCCTCATTTCTAATTAATTGCTTTCTAAAACCGACTTATGCTTATCATTTCCTTCTGTTGGGCCTTGTAAATTTAAGTTTCTAAAATATGACATGTGCAAAAATGATCAAAACAATGTCTTGCAACAATTACTGGTGCTTTCCAATTATGCACATATACAGTCCCAGGAGGTAGGTGCTACTGTTATATTAAAGATGATACAATAGCCAGGCTGGGTGGCTCAGCCTGTAATCCCACGCCTTTGGGAGGCTGAGGTGAGTGGATTGCCTGAGCCCGCGGGTTCGAGACCCGCCTGGGCAGCGAGACCTCATCTCTACAATAAATCAAAAAATCAGCCGGACGTGGTAGCTCATGCCTGTAATTCCGGCTACTCGGAAGGCTGAGGCGGAAGGATCGCCGGAGCCCAGCAGGTCGAGGCTGCGGTGGCCGCGAGCAGCCACTGCACTCCAGTCTGGGTGACCGAGTGAGACTCCAACTCAAAAAAATAAAAATAAAAAGATGAGACACCGAGTCACAAAGAGGAGGACCTTGGATTTGACCATGTGTGTCTAATGGCAGAGACCAAAGTTCCAACTGGTAGGCTTTGCTGCCCTAGAAATCCTTTGGTGACCTGATGCATATGACTCAAATGCCATGGCTATTACTTTTTTAAGTTTATTTTTGTTTTTAATATAAATGCTGCTGTTTGGGGATCTGGGGAAACTTAGAGCTACATTAATGGTTACTCATTTACACCATAAAAAGATCTGCTTTGAATGCATTGCAAATAATTGGAAACACAAAAAAACTGATGTTATAAATATTAAATTTTAAAAGTTAAATTTGTAAAAAATTTTTGCGTTGGAGTCTCACTCTGTCACCCAGACTGGAGTGCAGTGGCCGCTCCCGGCCACTTTAGCCTTGACCTGCTGGGCTCCAGTGATCCTTCTGCCTCAGCCTTCCAAGTAGTCAGAACTACAAGCGTGCGCTACCATGTCCGGCTAATTTTTTTTTTTTTTTTTAAGTTAGAGTCTCACTCTGTCGCCCAGATTGGAGTGCAGTGGCCGCTCCCGGCAACTGCAGCCTCGACCTGCTGGGCTCCGGGGATCCTTCCGCCTCAGCCTTCCAAGTATCTGGAACTACAGGTGTGCGCTACCACACCCGGCTCATTTTTTATTTTTTGTGGAGATGAGGTCTTGCCAACTTACCCAGGCGAGTCTTGAACCCGCGGGCTCAGGCAATCCACTCACCTCAGTCTCCCGAGGTGCGAGATTACAGGCTGAGCCACCGAGCCCGGCCCGGCTAATTTTTGATTTATTGTAGAGATGTGGTCTCGCCAAGTTGCCAGGGTGGATCTCGAACCCGCAGGCTCAGGCAATCCACTTGCCTCGGCTTCCCAAAGTGCTGGGATTACAGGCTGAGCCACGGAGCCCAGCCTCAAATTTTTGAAAGGTAAGGAAAAAAGGAATTCGCTTACCAGGACAGCTGTCTCAATGCACAATCACTCTCCCTTCTTTTCCCAGAAGCATGAATGAGGAGGAAAAAGATTGGGAAGAAAAAATAATGCTATTTTTTTTTAATGGATGGTAGGGCTATCAGTGTTTTTCTTCTAACATTTTTGTATTTTCATTTTTTTTCAAATTTAAAAACTTACTTTTTCTTTTTTTTAATTATAAAAATGTGGGGTACAATTCAGGGATAGGTATACAAACGTTGCTTATGCAGGTACCGTTGTTGATGAGTTATGTTCTCCTTCCCCTAGCAGTTTCCCTCAACTGCCAGTCCCACCTCGCAACCCTCACCCCCGACAGTTTCCCACTACTGGTCATGGCTATTTCTTACTTGTATGAGGTCACCACTGGAAGTACTAAAAAGAAAACATCCCAAATCATTATTTGTTCTGAAATTCTTTTTTTTTTTTTTGAGTTGGATTCTCACTCT